>NC_083636.1:34742330-34879830 GCF_963576545.1 Limanda limanda | reverse complement strand
ACGCATGAGACTTCCTTCATGGTGCAATTTATTTGGCATTTGATTAGATGTACATCTACCTCAGAAAAGAAAAGAAATAAAAACACAAGCCCCTCCCCTCCCCTCTGCAAATGAAGCATTTTTGAAAAATTTAAAATGCTAAAGAAATAAAAGTCAGTAGCGATTTATCATATTTAACATAAAACATTTCAAAATCCAATAAAGTTAGTTCTCACTCCACCATAGTCTCGCACAGGATACACAGTGTAAATGCTGCTGTTCGGGTCGTGGACGCATACGGAGAAATTAAAACTAAATGCAGGAAGGTTTTGAACCGACTGTACAGGACACACACTGTTGAGCTAAAAGTATATCCCTCCAAAATGTTTTAAAATAAAAGTAAAACAAAAATAAAAAATCTCTCAGCATGCCAGAGGATTAAAAACATGCAGCGCAGGTCAGAAACATTTCAACCAAACAAGCGTTGATGAGAAAATTTAAAAGATCCAGACCGGTGCACCACCTCGTTTACACACATGCATGTTACGGTTCTGACAAGTCATGAGATCTGGTTTGATGGAGAATCCAGTGTGGATTGTCAATATGCTGAAATAAAAGGGAGGGGAAATAGCGCAAAAAAGCAAAACTATATTTCATAAAGAACATCCGAACATGACAGATGTTGCACAGTCATTCGTTCACAACCGTTTTGGTAAATGTCAGATCAAAAGCTTGTTAGATGCTGGTGGTCGTGGCTCGTCTGATCAAACTCATCCTCAGGGAGTCAAACGATTGTCGTGGTAACCGGGGGTCAAACCTGCTCCAAGTATACAGTTTACACTTTTCTTTTATTACAATTTTGTTTGTTTTTTGCTGCAATCCCACTGAGAAACAATAACAACAGACCCATCAACACCAAAACAGAAACGATTCACATCTACAGTCAGTGACGTCAGTAGCTGAAAAACAAGCTTGATAACAGATGTACTGAGAGATCTCACACACACACACACACACACACACACACACACACACACACACACACACACACTCGCACATAAACACACAGGCAGCATCCAAATGGGACAACTGACAAATCAACTTTCCAAATAAAAAAAGAAAAACTGATTTAATCGAGGGATGAGCTTCGTTATTGAACATGGTTCGTTTACACAACTACCCTGTGAAGAGTTGACAAAGTAACAACACTGCGTAATTCAACGACTTTACGCTCATTTGTTATTTTAAATAAACCTTTTCTCCTCAAATTTGAATTGATAACTTATCTGCACATTTGAAAAGCGCCACCGCGACCGTCCCACAATAAATCAATCAAGTTTACAACCGGCAGTCATAAATAATTGTCAGAGAGAAACACAAATTCAGTATTTATCAGAACTACAACATTCGCTGATACAGAACGCGTCGTGTCAGCTGAGAAAAACCTTACAGGAGGAAACTAATCGTACCTTCTTCTGGAGGTTAAACCTCTTCACTACAAAACATCTCCTGCTGCAAATATGAGCTATAAACCTGGAAGACGGCTTCATGTATCAGACTAATAAGAAAGTGTAAGGTCAGAAGGTTTGGGCGAGCGAGTAGAGATCTCGTTCGGGGTCATGCTGCGACAGACGGGTGCTGATGGGAAACAGGATTTTGCAGATGTTCAAATTGACGCAAACAGAAAAAAGCACGAGGAACAAAAGCTGGCTTCACCGTCCGTCTGTCGTTGTTTCCCTGTCTTGTGCTGGACTAAAACACACAAGTATTACAAATCCGACTGGCACAGACCTGAGGGGGGGGTATTTACATCAGGGCGCCTCGACCAATGAGGTCGACTCTGAGATGTTTTCAAAACGCTTCGCTCTGTCGACGCTCAAAGTAAAAGTGGAGCCGTCTCAGATTGAACGTTTTGTTTTTCTTCTCTGTACAGAAACAATTCTCTATCTCTGCTGCCTCGGATGCTGGTGGAAAAAAAAAACTAAAAACAAATTCAGAAGTCCGACTGCACAATTTTCAGAATCAGGGCCTCGATCCCGTCAGCTTGAAGAGAACCGGCTGCTCCAGCTCCTGATTCGTCTGTACAAATAATAACGCTCGTCTCGGCCGTCAGCGTTTCAGATGAACGACACAACAACGTGCTGTGTCCTCTCCTGTGAGCAGGACGTCCTCACGACCTTCCTCCACCAGCAGGAAATGTCCCGGGTGCAGCGTCCTGCCGCCCAGCCACGGTCCTATACAACGGTGCTGAGGGAGGTGCAGTCTGCAGGCAGGGGGGCGTGGCCATCTGTCGGCGTGTCGGGCCCCACCAGGAGGGTGCTGCTATCTATGGAGTCCTCCCTCTCCTGAGTGGCCGGCGCAGAGCCCGGCATGGGGCAGGACGTGTTGGGAATATCTGCCTGCAGGCCGTCCACCATGGCGTTCATCTGGCTCGGCACCATGGCAACCCTGCTGTGTCCTGAAAGAAACGAGGAGAAGAGGATATGAGAACTCTCTTTCCGAACACGGCGTGAAACATGAATAACGGGAGGAAGATGTGCCGGGCGTACCGAGGTCCACGTAGAGGAGGCTGTCCGGGTTGATGGAGGCCTCGTAGGGGGGAGGGGGGTCGTCCGGGTGCTGGATGTCCGGGTACTTGTAGGCTGCGTACGGGGGCGGAGGCTCCTGGAAGTGAAACGCTCCTCCCTCTCCATCATCAGACAGATGCAGGGGAGTGAGGCCGGTGCCAAAGGCGTCCGGGCCGTAGTCAAAGCCGGGGACTCGTCTTCCAAGGTTGAAGTGATGCACTGATAAAAAGAAACAACAGACAGATACAGACGATCATCATCAACAACAAAATATAGAATAAAAAACTCACAAGCTGCAATTAAATCAACTGAAACTGACTGTTACAAGTGAGCCTCATTAGAAAACTTCATTATTATCGACCACAGAGAGGTGTGTGTGTTTGTGAACGTTTAACAATGATGCTCACAGTTTCCTCCAATCAGAGTCTCGATGCGTTCGCGCCGGCGCTGTCGGAGTCTGTGCACCATGAAGAGGAGCAGGGAGAGGATGAGGAAGGACGAGATGCAGCTGACGATCAGTCTCATTCCACTGGCCATCGAGTCAAAGAGACTGTTTCCTTCTTTACAGGAAGGTGAGAGGAAAAAACAGACAAGATGAGATTATTATCGTAACCCTGAGGTTAATAAATGTTTAAATTTCTCTCATTGCTAATGTAGGAAGATCAGAAAACAATCAGAACACCATATGTGTGTCATAGAGTCCACAAGCAAAGCTCTGACTAGACAGTGGATGCCATTAATCTTTAATATTCTTGTTAAATTATTCAATTTATACAAAAAAAGTTTTTTTGGCAATGCAGCCATGTGGTAAATTAAATATAGTAGATTTGTGTGGAGCTCTATCTTGTGGGACCATGAGCCCTGAAGATTACATTAAACTGTTTTCATAGATTCTTTGTCAACCACAACCAGTGACTGAACTCATGAGACAGCATCCTGCCTGTGTGAAGCAGCCCGGGTCAGTGAGCTGCATGAGGGGAGGGCAGTACCTGGGTCCAGGCAGGTGAACTTGCAGCACTCTTTAGGATCCTTGCGGAAGTGCTGGCAGCCCTGCGGCCGCTCGCACAGCGCCGCCACGCACATCTCGGGCTCGCCGTCGTGACACGTGCAGCTCAGACACGGGTCGTCCCCCTTGGGGGTGAAGTAGTAGCCCTCGTTAACCACATTGTCCCTTATATCCACACACGTTTGCTCTGTCAGGTAAAAATAACATGAAGACACATTAAAAAACCACGTCACAAGTGATGATGAGATGTGACCCATCCGGCCGAAAAAGAAGACATGAGCACTCACTCCTCTTGCAGAGGAAGGGGAACTTCTTGTAGCAGTTCTCGGCGTGCCAGCTGTGAAGGCCTCGCTCATTCATGCTTTTAATCTGAAAGCGCTGGAGCTGAGCACAGAAGACGTTTTCCTGGGTGGGAGACGCCTCCCCGAAACTGGTGAGACCCTCAGGTGGAAGAAACACCTGCATCGATCCTGTTGAGACAAAACACCAGATGTTTGTAACATTTCCAACACTCAAGTCAAGAATTTAACATCTTATTCTGAAAAGCCCCCAAAATGTTGTATATACCTTTGTATGCCACCTCCCAGCGGCCCTCCAGGGAGTGGTTCTGATTGGTGATCACATACTGGTAGCCCACCCAAAACCTTAAAAACAAACAGACAGAGTTACCAAAATGTTTAACTTTACATTGTCAAATGGTTTATTTTAGGGTTTGTGCACATGACAGTTTGAAGTGATTAAATTGCAACCATTGGCCACTAGGTGGCCTACTAACAAAACAGAGCACTATCACTGACATAAGTACAAGTGAAACTTTTAATCTCAAAATGCAGAGTTTCTGACACCAGAGAGTTAAAGTGAACATGTTCTGGCAGGTTTTCACTTAGTGAATGTTTGGAAGTCTTATGGGAGTTTTCACAACCTCCACGTTAGTTAAATCAGACTTTGTTTTGTTTTCGCCCTCAGTGTGATTTGTTTGGGCAAGCATGAACAAAGTGTTCTCACTCGGTCACACCAGGATCCTTTAGAGGACATGCTCTCAGCCTGGCCGTGCGTAAACTCTGAAGCAGTTGGCTTGAGGTGGAAATGTGATGCCTTATCAATCTGAACCAACCACCAGATGAGCTAATTTACTCCTGTACAGCTGTAGCCTGGTGCACTTTGCATTGTGGGTTGAGATGGACCACACTAAACTGTAGCTGTTGCAGGAAGTTAAAGACAGGAAGTACAGGCACATCAGAGCAATGAGGGGAAGTGCATGTGTTCTCGTTTGGTTTGTGGTGATAGATGTTGGTTTACAGACTCATCGGAGCAGAGCAAACTAAAGGTGTGATAAAAAGGAAACACACACTCACTTGCACTGGTCTTTGCGCTCGCACACTTTGTCGTCAAAGTCCACCTCGATCTTCAGGATGAACTGCAGCTCCTCGTTGGTCACAAACGTGGCCAGCGAGCCGTTGACTTTCTGACACGTGTCCACGGCCTGCCAGTAGTTCTCGTTCCGCAGGTACACTTTGTAACAGCTGGCGGTCTTCTCATAGTGGTGCCAGCCGCCGGGGCATTTCTCTGTGGACCAGGGAGAACCTTTACCATTTTGGTTAATATATAATCAACAAAAAATTTAAAAGGGGAGAGCAAAGTGAGATTCTTACTGTTATAGCGCACAGGCGGAGCCACGCCGATGATGTCTTCCACCTGGTCGTACCCGTTACCGAACCGGAACCTCTCCTCCTTTACAGCTGCAAGAGAATTACTTCGAGTCAACAAACGAGAACCAGTCATTTATTCAACTGGTCATCTGAGGATTCGGTGCAGATTAGTTTGTGTTGTGCAACCTGTAAAAAGCGTGCGATGTAATCAGAGCCTGTCAGACCTCTCCTGTGTTCAAAGCTCTTTTCATTTGTCTGAGAGTCTGAAACGTTAACAGATAAACTGCAGATTGTTCCTGCACCAGCTCCGACTAAATCATGCTGGTGTTTGTTACAAGTAACGAATATGTTCATAGACTGTATGAACAAATACTAGTTATCCTCTAAGTGCTTTTCTCGTTTACTTTATTTCGAGCTCTAATTTTCCAGACCAAGCAAAAACAAAGAATGACATGTTATAAAAACAGCAATACTTTCGATTTGCAGTGAAGTAGGAGTTCCCACAACTTCTCATTTCTCAAACTAGGACATGACCTGAACTGAAAGCCTAGCTGCGGAAATTCTGAGGAATCTATTTAAATGGAATTTCTAAAAAATATATGTGGTATCTAATGTGTTTAGTCTTTAGACCATGTTATTTTGAAATTTTCTATAATAACCTGACACTCTGCATCAGGTGTTAACCGCACACCTCCTCTCGTTACCTTATACGTCTGTTGGTCTGCTGTTAGCGGTACAATTACTGGTCTTGTTTGCAATGTGGCTTCCTATTCTTAAACCTGCAATCTGTATTTCCTGCCAGTGGCATATTAAATAACAGTTTCCTTGGTTTAGTTCTGTAGTTTGCGTGTTGACACGGTGAGGTTGACCAGTTAGCTCTGGTGTTTCTCTGTGTCCGGCTGGTGTGTGTGAAGGATTGCTGCTGAACCTTATTATCCAACAAAGAGCTAATCCCAAGAAAGAGCATTGATTTCAATACGTGCTGTTGATTTAGCAGAGACTGCTCACTGAGGCGTATGTAAAACCCTGTTTCCCCATTTCTCTATTAAAGCACAAATATGCTGCAGAGGCAGAAAGACGATGCTCAGCTGCAAGATCTTTCAACGAATTATAATCAGCAGCAGATACAGAATATACCATATCCGCATTAGGGTTAGAAAGGAAACAGAAGGACGTTTCTGCTTCGGTGTTCAGTGCCGTTGGCGATGCTTTATTTCCTGTTTAATAAATGAGGCCTGTGTGAAACCTCCCTCAGTGTACAGTGTTGTTGACAGGCCTACAGCATCTCAGACTCAGTGCGTACAGCTGTATGGAGGTCACATGCTGGACTCAATCCTTTTCAATAATTCCCATTATGCGGTCAGAGATCTGGGGATAAGGTCTCTGGGTTTAGGAGAAAACAATAGGATTCCGGTCAAAGGCTTAGCACTGCATTATCTATGCAGCGTCGAAGAGATCAACCAACACCAAACGAAAACACTGACACATGTGCAGCCACTAAAAAATTCCACTCTCCATCCCTCTGCCATCTGAGGCGGGCGGGCCACGGCAGCTAATCTTTGTGATTCACTGTGGTGGATTAGAAAGACCTTTTTCCGACCTGCAGATTTAACACTAAGTCTGAACTACTTTGTAAAAGCAAACCAGCTGGACTGAGCTGTGTTTGGGGGTTTTATTACAAACACACACTAAAGTAACTGGAAAGGCACATATCTTCACTAAGTCCCAAAAGATATAAGTTCCCTAAATACGTCTGATTTCTTATCAAGATCCGATCTCATCATGTTAAAGAAAGGGATGAAATATTCCTGAATCCGCCACGTTGTCAGAGTTCTCCACTAGAAAAACTGTCAGTTCGTATTTTTGGCCTAATCCAACGAGCCAGACAGACGGGGGTGAAAACATGACCTCCTTGGCAGAGGTCCTGCAGTTCAGTCATGAATGCATTTGCACTCACATTGTAGGTTACTTGTTCATATGTGGTCGACAACATGCACGATGGGTCACCTTTGACTCCTGCTTGATTATAGTCCAGTGCAATTTAAAGGCAATCTGGGTGAATCCACCCTGATAAACACTTATATAGAGTAGCTCAGTTGTGATGCAATCGTCCAAATGGGGAAAAAGTCCTGTGTGTTGCTATTCTGTGCAGAAATCAATCATGGTATGGGTGTTGGAAAACACAGTGGGTGTAAAAGGGCTTAAAACCGAGCTCTACTCACGGGGACAGTCCATCTCGTCACTCTTGTCCTCACATGCTGTCCAGCCGTCGCACTGCCAGGACATTGGGATACACTGCATCTTCCCACTGCGGCAGGCAAACTGCCCGGGGCTGCAGCGCTGCTCTGAAACACAACAAGAGGTCGAGTGGTCAAACCTGCGTGTGACCGAGGCATCTTTCAAACAAGAGAAAACGTCCAGCAGAGGACTGAAAGGACACATGAGCTTTCACTGCAGATTAAAAAACAAGAGATCTCAGAGGAAGATGATGTGAAATTTTGGGGTATGAAATAAATTAGGAGTTTGATGGTGACAAGGTGCAAATTAAGGGAATTTGAGTCAAATAAAACCAGGAGTATTACTGCAGCCAGTGAATCTGAATACTTCAGTACACATTCTATATATAGAATTCAGTATTTTGACAAAGCAATGAAGGATAAAATAGATAACTGTTAGAAATTAAAAGGGGATCCTGCCAATGAGGAAACTCCAAACCAGTTGGTCACTGAACAGTTTTAATTTGGTTCAGACCCTCTGATCATTTCTGAGTAATTCAATATATAGAATAAAATGAGACCACAGAGAATAAAACACGACCTCTGTGAGTTGGTCTTTAAATAACCCTGCAGTAATGAGGGCAACTGGAAAGAGGCAGCTTCAGACCTACAGCAAACACATACTTAACCACATGTACAGGCTTATTGTCCGTTTAGATCCCTCAGGCAACATTTTGAGCTAAGTGGGTCTCCATGTCCTATGAGACTAATGTAAGCGATTCCTCTGCGTCAGAGCAAACTGTGTTAAACTTTATTCATGTGATGAACAAACCGGTCTCTTATCTATCATGGGAGGGGAAATGATCTCATGTCTAAAGAGATCAGTGTGAAAAACTATGATTACTACTTTAAAATTACAGTTTTTCTGACCCTATATCAAGAAATGATCAGCCGGAGTCAGAGCTCAAGCACAAAAAACTCCAGATTTAAATCTTTTTTAGGGAAAACTTTTCATCTAAAGAGCTTTAAGGACAAAAAAAAAAGGTTCAAACTAAAGAAGCTGTTGATATATTCAAACAAAAAAGCTCAGACAGCTACTACACTAGAAGACACACAGCTTTCTTACCTGACAATAATCTTGCCAGAGCTAGCCGTGGACCTGAAACAAATAAAGACAATAGTGTGACTATTCTGTCAAGTGTCTTTGACTTTGAGGAAGTTTCAATTTCACTTCTCGCCAAAGCCAGTGTCATTTAAAAGGCAGACGACGCTCAACTTGTTTGTGCTGCTGTCTATGTTGACTATAAGGAAATCTATTATTTATACTGTCGACAACCCTGGTATTAGTCAGTGCCCAGTGATTTCCCCTGGTGCTCCCCAGCGGTGTGTGTACATTAGACCAGCTGCTCTTGGATACAGGTGGTCCCACAGTGGAGCTGGACCACCCACTCACCTGGCAAATATGGCAACGCTATTTTTACTGAGAAAAAAGAGGCCGCTTTGCGCTATTTCAAGACTGTGACTATTGTTCCACCTGTGTACCCAGCACCTGAGCCGACGGTAAACAAAAAAAGATTTACAATGAGCCCACAGAGCAGAGTCGAAACTTACTCTAAGCTTGAAGATATTCGACTCGCTCTCTATTTATACTCAAGCTTGATATTAGCTTTGGGAGTGCTTTGACAAACTCATTCTATTTAAAACCAGACTTCATTGAAAGTTTTCCCATTGTTACATTACCAATATGGATTTTATGGGGCCGTTGCTGATACCGACTTTAGAGAGTTAGATTTTTTTTGTTCCATTAGGATTTTCCTGCAAAGTGCAGCCTCGCCAATAAAACTGTTTTAACAATTTCTCACTGAGCTGATACACAAGATGACTCGAGAACTCCTCAGACCTTCTCAGGATAAATAGCATGAACTATAATTTCAAAAACACAAGATGTACTTCTTATGCCCTAGTACTACTACGAAAGCCACAGACCTCACATTACCAAGTTGTACTGAGTTTATTTTGCTCATCTTACTGTATGTAGACAGATGAAATACACTTAATCAAATATATGATCACTCTAGTTATTCTGTCATTCATGAGCCAATGCAAACATTATCTATAAACGATGAGGCGAAAATACTTAAAGTGAACCCATCCCTTATCGCGGACCTTAACTGAAATTGTCTTCACTCTGTCAAAAGGTGTTTGAAAAGCACTCACACACAGCACACGCCCCCCCCCCCCCCCCCGTCGTACTTAAGACTAAGTGGATTGAGACGCATTACAGACCTGCCTCAGTCTCCTGGGACCCCAGCGGCCTGAATGTGTGTCAGGTTGATGGATACCATTAGAGACCACGTATCCCAAATGCATTAGAGAAGATTTGTTAGTGATTTAAATTATTAATATTTAGACAAAACAAATGTATGTTGACAAGAGGAGGTGAGGAAGCAGGAATCCAAGAAATGCGCATGACTGCTAGCTTACTTTTTTTATATTAAGACTTGTTGCGGCGCTATTTTAGCACATTGAGAACTAACCAGTGAACAGAATCAAAATCTAGCTGCTTACTGCGGCCTGGAAATGTGACTATTTCTTGCTGAGCCTCATCAACATGTGTTCTTGACCAGAAAAAACACTTCATCAGTATTCATGCTTTCTGTGCTTGTCTGATAACTGCTGCTGCAGGAAAATCCACAAGCTCCTCTTCCCCTCTCTGTTTGGTGGTGATTTCACTGCACATATTAAATATTTAATAAGGTGATAAGTTAGTATTTTTTTCGGTTTTGAAGACCATTTGACAAATGGTTAACGTCATATGTCACAGATTACTGCTGAACACACTGTAACTATGAAGATGGACGACATGACTGTTCCCAATAAGTGAAGCCAAAGCATCTTGATTCGCCACCTGGTGGCTGGCTGCATTATAGGTCTTAAACTCTGCCTCCTCCATGTTAGTCGATTCATACACATTTATGTGCCTGCCTGTGTATCACAGCATTATAAACTAAAGAATGTCAAACATGGCTGTTCTGAATTTGAGATTTTGAATGAGGTTGAGAATAACGAAGAGGGAGCAGGATACAATTATTGTCCTTTTCTCTCACTAGCCTTGGATTTTGTGATGTCGAGTATACAGGAGTATAAAGGAAGCCTCTGCAGCTCTTACATAATCAACAGAAAAATACCATAATGACAATAAAAGCGCTTTTACTCAGTCATACCGAAAAGCAAGGGTTATGGTGAACTGTCCTTGTGCACACGTTGTTTCATCTCCAGCCTCTAATGAATCACATCAGCTCTGAGGCTCACTGGTAAAAGCACTGAGTGGGTTCAGGCATTCATGTCCATTTCATTATACAAACCCACATTTAAAACCAATATTCCTCTCTGCTCTGTGTGGATAGAAACAGTGCAGATCCTTCAGATAAACCAGGCTCTTAGGTTTGCATAAAATAAGTAGAAAAAAGCATAATGGGCTACTTCTTGAACTGGCCTGCAAGAAGATGAAAGTATATTTTAATGTTTCCTGTTTTGCACTGTAAGCACTTTCATTTCCCAGTAGAACTGTACCACCAAACGCTCTAAAATACAGAGCTTTACCACTGAGGTTCTTCATTTTAAAAGAAAAGCTAACAAGGGTTATTTGAAAATTACTTGACACATCTAGTGTGTTTCAGTGAGGTTGATCTTTACTGAATCATAAAAAACCCAAATGTATCGCTGCCCTGAGTAAAATATTTCTGCATCGTGGAACTTTCTGTGTTCTCAACATGAACTTTTTCCTGCTCAACAACCCAGGACAGCAGCCGGAGCGGAGCGGTGCAAAACATTTCAGATGTGAGGGGGAGAAAGTCTTGTTCTCGAGCCAGAGATGTGTGGAAGGTCAGGGCCGCCTCACAGCCGACGGCAGCAGGAAATAACTCATATGTCTTCATCTATCATCTCACTACTCATAGAGGTCAAGGGAACTAACAAAAGACAATTCCAAGATTCTAGATTTTATCTTACAAATTTTAGATAATTACCTATATAAAACATTAACCATTCTACTGTGGGTCACTTTGTCTGTATTCCAAACCAATGACCTACTTTATGATGCAAGTGTGTATAAAGGGCTCTTAACTGAGCCAATGTGCACATCTCTGCTGCTCTGAATCAATTATCTGCAGACAACTGCTTAATAAGTTGCCCTGAGCAAAGCTATTGTTCCTACTGGTTATCATTAAACATGCATTTCCCCAAGATCATAAACGAGTTAGTATGCTGGCTGGAAAGACATTAGTTTCTTACAGGAACTTTACCAGAAACAAACAAATGACAAAGCATATAATAGACCAATAAAAGGGTTTCTACATTTGGGTCCGTTGCAAATTAATTGCCAACTGTGACTGTTGTTTTCATCAGCTGACTGGTTGTTGACAGATGACGCCTGCCAAAAGTTCAACCGCGGCCAACGTTTTCTGTGCAGAACAAATAGTGACAAATAAGCTGCCAGAGCAACACGGCCCCACACACAATAAACAAAGTTCAGCTGACTTGTTGCTCCAATTTATGGCCAAGTCGACACAAAGGGAAAGAGGTCGGTCTCAATAAGATGTACTGTTACCGGACTCTGATAACGCTGCGTGATTTGATGATCATTATATAAAAATGAATTAGCTGATGTGTCTGTCCTTAAAATCTGCATTTAAAGTAGGCCAGGCTTTGAGAAGCTTTGTATAGCTTCAGCTTCGGTTCGACAGTCCACCTGACACAGTGTCTTTGTATCATCAGAGTAAACTGAAGTAGCTGGATCCAATAAAGGACATTTTCTGCAAGAGAAAGCGACATTGTCTTTAAAAGTGGTTCTGATCATTGTTTAGAAATAAGAAAAGAATTGTCTCTCCAAACAATTTGAATGTTGCCTGGCTGACTGGCACGCATCTAGACCTGGTTGAATAAGACTGAAGGCTTCTTACAAATCTTTAAAAGCAATTTAGAAATGTGACATCTATGCCCACTGTCAAGTAAACGCTCAAATAAAACCTTAACCTGTGAGAGCAAGTCATCCTGCTTCGGTAACCTGCCGTGGAACCAGTGTGGAAACCAGGTAAGTCAGGTTCAGAGTCAGATTCTGACATTTTGTGAAATAATAGGAGAAATATTTCATGCTCACACCTGCATAATTACTTCTGTTGAATTATGTTCCAAGAATCAGGATTATTCCATTTCTGGACATGATGTGCACTAGCATGCTCTGCAAAAACACACCCTTTCTCACAGTGAAGCCTGTGCATGTAAACAGAGAGCCTCCTGCTGACACCCTGGGATGAAGGCCACATCGCAACCCAAACAATAAGGAGTGATTTCACACGATGAAGAAACCCAGGCAACACACAACCACAGATAACTGTCACGATACAAACTAAGGTCTTGAGTTCCCTCTTGAGCGTCTAAGAGATAAGAGGATGTGGCCTTTGAAAAGATAAATAACCACAGCTGACTTAACTCTGTTATCTGACGCAAATGAACCACAATGAGCCTCATAATAAGAAGTTAGCATGTGCACACAAACCATACATAAAAAGTAGGGGTGGGAATTGGCAAAAATGTGACGATTCAATAGTATTGCGATATTTGGGCCACGATTCAATCAAATTGAGAAAAACAAAAAAATCTGTACTACTAGAGTCCAGTCGGCTGCAAGGTCATGACCCAAAATGTTAAATTCATTTGGGAATATTGGCATTTTTGTTCAGAAAAAGGAGTTGGTCAACCTGCTCAGATGTTAAAGAGCTCCTCTGGGCCGTTAATATATCTGCTGCAGTGGAGAACATCCTTTCCGCATACACACTAGGTATCTTTTAAACTCTGAAACTCTCCTCGTCATGCTTTGCCAGCCAGGGGCTGTTGCATATATAATTGTAAAATACATTTTTTTTTTTTTTTAAATATTGCAATACTTTGTGCTACAGTATCGATATAATCGCGGGCCCAAATATCGCGATACTGAACAGAATCGATTTTTTCCCCCACCACTAATAAAAAGAAGCCTGCAGTTTTGTTATTTGTAATGTGTGTTCTAGGCAGGAGGTAACACCTGCTTACTGACCCAAATAATAATTTATTTTTCCAAAGGCTGAGCTGATAACAGTTCATATTCTATACAAGTGCCAGAATCCCAAGGCCAGGAGGAGATCACAACATGCACGAGCCAAGTGACCTGCCAGTTCGGGTCATAAAACACTGGCATTTCCTTATGAGGGTTTGTTTTAATGGTTTTTATAAGTCATGTATTGTATCTGATGCAAGTTGCATTTCTTATCCTATATTATGATCCAGAGCCTCTTCATGGGAAGTCATGGCTGATGCATTAGTCTATCACTGTGATGGGTTTTAGCCATGCAGCTGCAGGGTAGAGTGAATGAGAGCCAGGTTTAGTGATGCAGGAGGAAGAATCTCTCACAGGCATTTCAAATTACAGATTCACGGCTGAAGCGGAGACGAAGGAGGGATGTTGTGGAGGGTAAATCAAATCCTTTCATTCAAAGGAGTGAAGACACCAATTAACCCAAATAGGAAGAAGAAGACTGTGTTTCAAGAAGAAGAAGAAGAAGAACCATCATACAGGGAAAGAGAAGAAAAGCAGATAATGCACCTCGAGTCGTCAAATAAATAGAAAAATGAAGAATAGGAAGTGTTATCTAGCTAATTATTAAGAGGCTGATGTGATTTTTCTGAGATTTAAAGTTGCTGTGTGGACTGTGCATCAAGTCTTTTGTCGTTTCATGAGTCACCTTTTAATTGTGTTGTATCTGCAGCACGTTGCACCAGCGACATGACTTTTCATCCCGAGATGCAACACAATCATTCTTGATCTATCTGCTTAGCAGTTACAAGGATTATGATCCAGAGCATCTTCACAGGAGGTCTCTGATGCTGTTGCGTTAGTGTGTCGTTTGTGTTTTGACTGTGCAGCTGCAGGATTCAGTGAATGAGAGTCAGGCTTAGTGGAGGAAGAAGAATCTCTGACATGCATTTAAAATGACAGATTCACGGCTGAAGCGGAGACTGAGCAGGGATGTAAACAAATCCCTTGAATAAAAGGATTTTAACACTAACCCACAAATACACCAGACTAAGAAGAATTGATTGCAGTGGTGACACATGACTTTTCGTCCTAAAAAACAACACAATCACTCCTGATCTATCAACTTAGGAGGATTGAGTGAATGCGAGTCAGGCTTAGTGGAGGAAGAATCTCTGACCTGCATTTAAAATGACAGATTCACAGCTGAGCGGAGACCGAGGAGGGATGTAAACAAATCCTTGACAACAATCTCGAATAAGTTAAAACTAGCTTCTTGCTAAAAAAAGAACCAATGGTTGATTTGATTTTTCTAAGAATAAAGTGGCTGTGTGGACTGTGCATTGCAGTCAGTGAGTGACTTGTGATTCAATGATTGCCAAATTGTGGTTTTAGTTGACCTGCTCTTACTAAAACCCCCCGCCTCTGTGCCGACGCACTGCCCGACAACAGCAGCACAGCGGCGGCCCGAGCCCCAACTGGAGCCCGTGGCTTCCTCCAGCAGGCCCGAACCCCTCCGCTGTAATCTGTTCATCCGTCTCTCCACAGCGGCAGCCCGCGGGTCGGGAGCCCGGAGCAGGAGCGACGTGGACGGGCTTACCTGTCCGTGGTGGGTCCGTTAGCGTGAGGACGAAGAGGAGAGAGAAGAGGACGAAACTGCTGCTGTCAGCCTTCGGAAACATTTATCCTCCATTCATAGTAGCTCCTCTATCCAGAAATGGGGAAACATAGACCGAGGATCTGCACCTCCCACCTTCCTCCTCCGGAACTATCACGTTAGACGCTTCACGCTGCTTTCACCCATCTTCCTTTTATGCGTTCGAGGCGGCGGCACACGGAGGAAGAGGGCGGTCGTGGAGCATCGTGACGGGGACGGGTCGAGAGGCTGTTCCGGGGCCGAGGAGCTGACGTGAGCTTCGTCCTCCTACGAACGCTGCTCGGTGCGGAGCGGCGCTGATCCAAGATGGCTGCGGCCTCCTCATCACAACAATCCCGAACATGCAGCAGGCAGGCGGCAGCTGGAGGAGCTGGGGGCGGGGCCAGCGGATTAGAGACACACGATCACCAGAGTGTGTGTGTCAGCGTGTGTGTGTGTGTGTTTGAAATTTATTTTATTTAAATAAACTGCGTATCTTCTGCCCAGGAGATTTTAATTTTTTCTTTTAGTTTTAAATTTTCTAGTGTTTTCTCAGTTTTTTCGGTTTAGCCTTTTTGTAATTTTTTCTAGTTTCCTGTATTTTGCCCGTTTGTTTTGTTTTGTATGAACCTTAGCCTTAATTTAAAGACTCTTTTATTTTGCTACTGAACTTTGTTTTGTTTCCGTAACTTGTATTATCAATTGAATAACATATACTTTTACTAAATGGAGTTGTGGTGATGTTCTCTGCTCAGGTCCTGTTACTTTGAAGCTTTATATGATCTTAAATTAATTTGGTTAGGTGGTGACCTGATAGCTGAATGGTTAGGATGCACACACTATGGTCATATATAAGCTCTGGTTTCTATTATTGTTATGTTGTTTGTTTTTTAACATGATCCTGAACCATCCACCACATCAGCTTGATTAAAATATCATTATAATTATTAGCATTAGATGGTTGTTTTTACATGACCCTTAATCATCCATATTAGCTAAGCTTTGATTTTACTCCATTTTACTTTAAAATCCAACCAATTTAAATAAAGTGTATCTGGTTAATTTGAAATCACTGAAAAGCTTTTATACACAATCAGATACATATGCAGATTCACTAACATGCAACTATTTAAGTGGCTGTACTTTTTCATCCCTCTGGAGACACTCAGAGCTGTTTGATATCTAATAACTTTAACAGCACCTTTGGGGGCAATTAAGTACAGCACAATTAATATAGTCAGCTATATTTGGCTGTGCGCAACAGAATAAGACTCTTTAATAGGTGCCTCACAATAATATAAAGCCGCTGTTTGCAGACATGTGAACTACCTGATATGTTGACTGAGGTTGAAAAAACGAATTAAAAGTTGCATTAGCATAAAACAGAGAGAAATAAATGTTTAAATAAAATGTTTTCCTTTTCCCACTAGCTTGTGACTCTTTATCTGGAAGTCCCCCTGAAAACAATTCCCACACAGTAATATGGAAATCTATTGTGCCTGCTGTGTACAAATATGCTTTGTAATCTAAGGTTCAGCTGCCTTATCAGTCTGAGTTAGACATAACAAGTGTTGTGAATCCAAACAGTTCTCAGCCCAAAAAACAATGTCTGGAGAAAACACACAGAGGGGATTTTTTTCGCTCCTGTACTATCAGATGATGTCCAGTTAAACTCGAGACTGCTGAAGCTTCACATTTGCTTCCGCTGAGGTTTGAAACACGTTTTCTTGCACTAGAGGTGAGTTTGTCCTCCACCTCTTGTGCTGTTGCTGCAGTAAACGTCAATGCCATGCATTGTGCACTTGTTCTTTCAATGTACATATAGGCAGACGAGTAACAAAATACAAACCTAGTCTCTTCTGCTTCAGTAACAAGACCATTTTCTTACACATGATAAACATGTATATTAAATATGAACTGGTACTAAAATCCAATACAAGGTTAATCTTAAGTATGTAATGCACACACCTCAGTCTACATCAGTTTGCTTCACTTCTTTATAATGAAAACAGACAATGACCTCAGACTCCCTTGAGAGTGGTAAGAAGGAAATCAAGCATGTGTGTTGACTTTCCAAAAAGGCCAACCTCATTTTATTAAAAGACGGCCCTAAGGTACCCTGTCCCCTCAGATATTTCAAAGAAACAGACTTGAGTACATATTTGAATATTTCTGGATGTAGCTGACATGGCATGAACACACATTTACATTTGAAGGGAGACACTAAAATGCCATGGCTACATGTATGAAGAACTGGGCAAAAGACTTTTGTGTAAAATGTGTTAAAATCCACATGATATTCTCCCCCAAAAAATGATGGGCCATAATTATATAAAAATATCAGTTCAGGATGTGCTGTTTCGAAAGTGGCAGAAATTGTAACAGGAAACTTTATATTTGAGACCGAAACAAAATATAATATAACAAACAAATAATTACATAGAACTTGGAAAGCATATTTCACTGGGATCTATAGCAACCTGCAAACATGAAACAAACAAATCCTTAAAAATACATCAGTCCACTGTACATTTTATTCAACAAGCCATCCAGTCGAATGATGTGCTCTTAAATCACAGAAAAAATGGACGTGGCTAGTTTCTTATAAACTTTTCCACAATACAATATCTTATAATATCCAAATAAAGAGAAGCTTCTCCTCCTTAGAAAAAGTCAGAGGCTTTCCGTCTCTTGGGAAGTTGCAGCAGATTGTCTGTGAGTGATGCAACGTCCTGAGAGCCTGGTGTCTTGTCCTTGTCTGGTGTCGGTGTTCCTGACGGGGTGAGGCCACCGAAGGGAGACACGGGGGCTCTGTGTGAGGGAGAGGGGGTGTAACTTGCTCTCAGCGCTTTGTCCGTGTTTTTGCTCGACGTCAGATTGACGAGCCTCTGCAGAGCGGGGGTGAGTGCTGGGCTCAGACCTTTAGGTGTCAGACTGCAACACAAAAGGTGATGAGTTAGTTCATGACAATAGTAACTTCTTAATAACCACAATAACACACGCTGTAAAAGACATAGCTGACAGATGGAGCAGGGCGTTGTTACCTCTAGAAGATCAAATCAAGAGTGAATAAGGATGAATGTTCTTACCTTGCAAGATTCTCTGTGACCTTTCGAAATGCCTCCTTTTTCTTTGCACGGTTTTTAGCAGCAGCTTCATTCGCCATCTTTATTCCCAGCCTCTCTCGCCGCCCAGGTTCTGGAATCTATAGAGACAATATTAAAAGATTTAGAAACAAAACAATAACATTTTTATGTGAAGATATGGTGGAGTAATGGCATCCTTGGCCCAAAAATCTAAACTTCTCAATGCTCTGTACCTTAAATGACGGACCGTGATTCCTCTCAACATATGGCGAGTCCGATCCATCCAGACGAAAGGGTGTACTCTCGATCTCACCCCACGTCATCAGAGGTGAGTCGCATACACCTAAATAGAAATTGACAGAACAACAAAATGTTGGCAGAGCTCTCGAATAATGGATGGCCACATTTCTTTCCAGGTGGGGAAGGATTAGAAGATGCACTTACCAGGCGCAGGGGAAGGCGTTCTCTCAAAACCATATCCGTTCACATTTGGGGAATCATGTGGGATGAGCTCTTTTCCATCAGGGCCAACTTTACCCTGTTTGAACTGGACATAGAGACATGACATATTAATCTGCATCTTTCAGGAATTCTACTGAGGTATATTACCCAAATACAACATAATCCCTTATTTCTTGGTTTCATGAACCATAATCCTAAATCTTACCTGTGCATTCAGAGCGGCGGCCTGTTGAATCTGGCTTTTGTTGAGAGCTTTGCTGAACGGGTCTACGACAAAACGCGTATTCTTGTGAACTACCTCCCGTGGTTTTTTAAACAACGCATCGTCATCTTTAACACCTGAATTGGAAAATGCAAAAAACACATTATAATAATCATTTATTTTCACACTGAAATGTATTCAACAAATTTGACCATTTATGTTTTAAAAAATCTTACCTTCTGGATAATACATCAAGGCATTCTTTGCTTTGTACTCCCATGTTTCCAGTCCAGCTTTGACACATTCCAGTGCTGCTTTCTCCATGGATGGTAAGGCAAGGTTCTCGTCGTGGCGCTGAAACACACCATTGTTTATTATATGTTTTTTGACTGTAGTCAGTCAGCAATCAACTGCCACTATAAACTACAGCAAGGTAACCCTTAGAACTATTGAAGTTGTAGTTTAAATCCAAGCTACAAACAAAACATTTTCAAAGCCCCATTTCAAGCCCACAGTTGGTGATTGTTTGATACCCAACACATAAAAAGTATTTCTGTTATTAGCTATTCAGTCATAAAAAGTTCTGCAACTAACAATTTCACAAAATTCTAACTTCACTGAAGTATGTGTGATCAGAACCCCTGTTTTTCCATTTTGCTTTGAATTTAAGTAAAGTAGTCTGCACATGTACCTGTTTGTATTCAGCCTCAGCCTCATATAACCAGGCATGCTTCACTTTCTCCTTGTCTTTAGCCAGGTCCATTATCTGCTCAAACGATTCATTATCCTCACTGGTGTTCTTAGCCAGGAATCGATCCAGGGGGGGAAGCTCTTTTTCTACCTTGAATTCATCTCTGCCTTCTGTAAATAAAACATTGAGAGAAGTACAGTTTAGCTACTGGAAACTACAGGTAAACTTCAGTATCTCAATTTGTTTCATTTAAAAAAAGGAAACACTCACCTCCATCTAAACCTTTACTATGAATGGAGGAGGGAGACGCCGCGTAGCCCTCTGGTGTCTCAAAGCTGGCTGGAGTCACATCTTGCACACAAAATAAAAACACAGTTGAAAAGCCCATTCATGACAATCTCATAAAGTGTAACTAGCTTGTAAAATCAAGTATTTATAAAGGTGCAACAAGAACACAAAAGCTATTCTTTCTTTCTGTGATTAAAAAAAAAACAAGAAAAACATGGAAATTACATCACAATACTCACAAGGTGCAGAAGATCGTGGTGTGGATTTTGTCACAGATGATCCATATCGGATGGAAATCTCCCTCATTCTCGCCAGGTCTCCACATTCCTCTGCATGCAGATAGTCCTTCTGCGCTTGCAGTTTGGTCACATCTGGGAAGAAGTCCCTCTGGATGATCTTCTCCAAGTTCTGTTCACAGACAACAGGTAAGACTTGACTTTGAACATGAAAGGATCATGACATGGCACTCCAAAACAAGAAACAAAGTATATACTTGACCACTTTTTCTCAGGCCAGTCGCACTTTTAAACAAGCCTACATATTTACTTGAGTTGCTTGTTTGTAAGAACAAACCAGGATGGTAACGCTCCAACTGTCATTTTAATTGTTGAGTTATCTGCTGATTAATCCAATTATTCAGTCAATGAAAAGTTAAGAAACAGACAAAAATGTACCAACAAATCATCATTGAAATATTGACCAGTTAAAAGCTGAATGTTATTTGACTCCTAATAACTCATTAGGTATGGGAGGCTATTACCTGAGGACCTGTGGCCTATTTAATCATTTAATTATTACAAGATTATCAATATTGTTGCCTGATATCTTTCTGTCATTTGATTAAATGATTTATTTCACAGTCTCACGTCTCCAATAATATCATAAATGGACAAAACTAATTCCACGACTGTCAATCTAGATCTTTCCTGAGTCGAACATCCAAGAGACCAGCTGACATGTTTCTCAACGTCAACTGTTCCTTGAAGAAAACACGAGTTAAAAAGCACTGAAGAGAAGCTAGGTACAAAACTAAATCCTTTGTGACAAAACACAACACTGAGTTTGTTATGGTCAGTTTCCTGCTATGTTTAACCTCGCTAGCACCGTTGTTTTGTCTGGTTCCTCCAGATCAACACCGCCCCCCCACACGGTTGTCTGTCCTGTCCTCACCTCGATGTACTGGTCTTCGTCCAGGACCTTCCTGTGCGGCCTCCCGTTGTCCTTATTGTCTGGCTGCTGCCGGATGGCCATGGTGGTCGGCGCCGCGGGGACGAGGGTCCCGCACAGGGCTCTCCTGACGCTGGCGCTGCCCTCCATCGTGGAGCTGGACTGGCCTCGGCTAGGCTAACAGCTAACAGCTAACAGCTAGCGGAGAAGCGTTCACCGACAAGCAGCGAGAGGACGGAGACGCGAGGCGGCTTCTCTGCCTCACAAACCCCGCGTACAGAACCTGAAGGGACCGTGGAAGGTTCTAAGCTGTAGAAAGCTGTGGACAACTGCGATGCGTTAGCTACGTATTGTTAGCATAGATCATTAGCCACAACAGAGCGACAGCGTCCGACCGACGTAGTTCCGTACTGCGCGATGGACGTCACCGGAAG
Organism: Limanda limanda; assembly: GCF_963576545.1. Lineage (NCBI taxonomy): Eukaryota > Metazoa > Chordata > Actinopteri > Pleuronectiformes > Pleuronectidae > Limanda > Limanda limanda. The sequence continues at coordinate 34,858,377 of NC_083636.1, read as the reverse complement.
TTAACTCTAAGAATATTTACGGTCGCTTTTATTATAATTGAATTAAATATTTTGTTATTGTTTAAATTCAATTATATTTAACCTGTTATTTCCTCTTCTCCGTATTAATGTTCGATTACTTTCAACCGCTTTTTGACTTGTCTTTGATGTCTTTGATGTCAAAGACTGTCAAACTGGATCTTTCCTGAGTCTCGACCAACTGACATGTTTCTCAACTTCAACTGTTCCTTGAAAGAAAACACGAGTTAAAAAGATGTCATTGATGTCAAACCCATCAAAGTTGATGTTGTGAATGCTGACTAGATTAAATCACCATGATTAAATCAAATGTCTACTATAACTTTGATTGTTACTTAGACAGGAGACAAAATGTTCCACGTTCTTTGAAATTAACACTTGTTTGTAGAATATACATCAATGTTCAAAGTAAGATCTACTTACCTGACAAAAGAATGTTACAAAACCAAAGCTGAACCAAATAAATATACCTGTATTTTCAAGATCATATCAATTACGTATATTATATTTAATTAAAAAGTTCCCTGATAGCATTCCTCATTTGAACAACAAAGTAATAACTAAGGCTACTCATCCTTACTGATCACCATTATCTAACATGCAATATAGGTATAGTTTGCAGGATAGACTCTTCAAACAAGTGGCTTCAATCTGACCCCTGTTATCTATGCACTTGTGGAATATATATATATATATATATATATATATATATATATATACATATATATATATATATCCAACAAAGATACAACAAGTTCTCCACCCAGGAGCACAGGTAATATTTATTTATTTATATATATATACTAACTCCTAGTGTTATCCTGTGCCCCCAGTAAATATTGCCTGTGCTCATGGCTGGAGAATTTCTTTGGATGAAAGCTTTTCTTTATTTCTCTCCAAAACATAAACCTAAAACTAAAGCAGATAAAGTGAAATATTTAAATTATATTCTATATTTCATGATGTTTTGTGTATTGTGGTTTGAGGGAAAAACAGGAGCTTTCAACTCTTTCAAAATAACTTTATTTTTTATCAAGGGCACTTTTTTTCACAACTGTTGTAAGTAAGAACAATATATTTACAAACTTAAAACGTATCTTTCAGGATCCCAAGACGTATCTGCTGCCAGTACTTCTATCATGCACTCAACCAACCAGCTTCATAAAACGGCTACAAACTGCCCAGGCTAAAGTCACATAATTAGTTACAAGAAAATTATTATCTGGTGGAAAACATTTTTTTGTCTGGCTGTTTATGAACTGATTACAATATAATTTATTCCCTCAAACACTGACACACATACATACAAATATAACTCTCTCATTTTCAGTGCTGGCGTCCGGACATACAGTACAAAATTTAGTTTTCTCCATTTCCCACAGCAAACGATAGTCTTTTCTGACGCCTCCACTTTGCTCTTCGGTTTTTAAACCAAACCTGCCAGAAAAGTTAGTTAGTGGTAATTTCATGCTTTTATTCACTGTACTCACAATATCTGGCAACTTTTAAATACGTATATCTACATTGAGACTATTATCAAACATCCTTATCAATGCAGACATTAAATAAAAATACAAGAAAATGCAATTATATATATTATTTTTAAATGTGGCATTTACAACTTCACAATTGCATTATTTATTTAAAGGCTGAATATGACCTTACAGACTCACCTCTACTCTCTCCTCTCTCAAGTGAGTGTGCTGTGCTAATTTCTCCCTCGTGTTCACGTCTGGATACTGGTTCTGCAGGAACAGCTCCTCCAGTGCATCCAGCTGATCCTCGGTGAAAATGGTGCGGTGACGCCTGGTCCTCCTGTGCACCTGACCGGGCAGCTGCTCCTCTCTCAGAGCCTCTCCCAGCCTGCAGGGGTTGGAGAGCATCGCCGGGGGCCATCCATACTGACAGGCGGCAGGCAGGAAATCTGATGTAAGAGAGGAGAGTAATTGATTCAGAAGACAAATCCAGCTTTTTTTAAAACACGTGTTAAAACAGAGGTGCTGGTTTAGTCTTACCTTCATGGATGTAATCAGCTCTGAATATGTCTCCACAGTGGGAGCAGTAGCAGCAGCACACACAGGCGTGATGAACAACAGTCTCTGTCTGGTCCCCAGCAGGACTCACTGTCCTCTCTTTCTCCCCAGCACCACTCGTCCCACACGTCCACCTGTCACCATTACCGTCCGGATATTTGCTCAATATGTTCTCTATAGTGAAAGGAAACTTTTGTCTCTCCGTCCTCATCACTCCATCCATCTCTCAAAGAAAGCCCAATAAAACAAAAGCAATGATAATCACAGGATATTGACACACAGCCCTTTTTGATTGTTCGGGCTCCGCTGCTCTTCTGCTTCTCCCCTTCTACAACACTGTGTCAGGCCCTTATAGTGAAATTGGGAGGCAAAAAAAATAGTAAAAACTATAATCCCCCCTGTGGACCAGACACATAAAACGGTTGAAACTTAATTCCTAGCTAATCTGGGCAGTTTTGTGAAGAGGTTAGGGAGGACGGCAGATTCAGTTAATCTTGCCTCATTCCTTTCTCCAAAAGAAATCAGATTTCACTGCATAAAATGAGAAGTGGAGAGCTCCTAAGATCCTTATTGTTGGGGTTTTAGAGAAAAGGGGATTGCTCGGTATTAGAACCCTGGATTTAGAGATGAAGGTTTTTTCTTTTGGTGTGGCCAGAGACTTGTGCATGCTGAACTTGAGGATTAGCTGCCTACATTTATTTCATGATGTCACTTTCCTATTTAGCTTTATCAGCAAATGATCTTGTGCAAATTAGTAGATATGGTCGGTAAATAAGACAACAATGCATAATGATCATACCCACTAAATAAAGAGATGCAGATGAATGAGTGACTTTTTTTGCCAGTGCTATAGTGACATGCGTGGTGTCACTAATGGGTTTGTATGTACAATATTACTTAATACAGATAAGCACAGATAGGGGCTCCTCTGTGTAGTTTGTATTCAAGATAATGCATCATGTGTTTTATCTGTGAGCTGCAGTCTTTTCAGACTGCTCTGACAATGTGCACAGCTGAGGTAAAGCTATTACAGGTTAAATTCATACCCCCCCTCAACAAATCCTGTGATTTCATACAAGGCAATATACGAATTAATGGATTTCCACAATCTGTCTTAAGCTCCGCTTATAAGGGCTTTTGAAAACAGATAACAATAAACACCATCCCATCCTTTTCACCCGGGTTTAATAGCGTCCAGATTGTTGACATATAGTTTGAGGAGCATGGGAGATCGCTATCTGCAGTTATTGTGGCTCTCAAAAGAAGGAATTGTAGCACATCCGCACTGGTTCATACAGCTCAAATTTCATTACTGGGGATTAGATTGATAAAGGTTCATTTTGTTGTTGTAAAGAGAAATACCTGGCACAAGAAGGGAAGTGAGGGAAACCACCTGCACATCAGGATCAATACAGTTTTATGGACTTTTGATTCTCTTCAATTTAATGCGATTTTCACTTGCAAACATTATTAACAGTGAAAAATGGGTAAACATTATTGCTGGTGCTCATGAAATGGTGCCGCACCACATGATTCGTCGTATACTCTCAATAACACAGCCTGAAGGGAAGTACATGGAAGACGGACAATACCTAACAACCGATTAATTTTACTATGAAGATTCTCTGTCATTATTAGCAAGATTACACAAAAACCACACCACCAGTTTCCATTAAATTCAGTGGAAGGGAGGGGAATGACTGGAGGAAGAACCAATACAATTTTGGTGCAGATCCAGATCAGGGGGTCTGTGGTAACATCTCTGTGGAATCTGGTGCCAATTTTTTAGGGGAATGATCTTTATTCACTTATCGTGCAGTTACAAATATGACTGATATAATCAAAGAATATCAGAGATTGGATACTTTGTGTTTAATGCGAGCAGTTTGCAGAACATTCCTGTGTACATTCTATATGTATCTGATATAATAAATGTATACGCTACATGTTGACAAAGTGTCCAAACACTAATTCAGATATTCTGACAAAAAGCATGATTCACAAAAGGTCAAGGCGGAAACATATATATAATAATATTATAATGAATTCATACATTTTCTGTCATATCCTTTGCAAATGCATATTTTGTACACAGTTATTTCTGGAAAATATGTGTTTATCAGGGTAAGGGTTAGAATGTGAGGTTCTTTTCAACGTAATTATCAGTGACTAACATGCCGGTTGGGACAGAGAAAAATCGCATTGCTGCTCAAATTTCAGGTCAGCGGGAGGAAAAATGAAAACATGAATAATAAAGGACACAAATCAAATCGGTACAATTCAGACAGGAGACACAGGATTACGAAATACACCCACACACTGACTGTTAGTAAATGAGCAGAGAACCCAACATGACATGAGAGCATTCACGTGTGAAAAAGCTCAGTGTCTCTGCTTACCGCTGGACCGGGGCCCAAAACCTCCTGGGGAATTGGAGATTGCAGCTGTGAGACCACGAAATGCAGAGGATCAACCTTCCTCTGTGTTTTCTTGTGCAGGGAAAACACAAGCAACATCCACACTACTTTTTACCAAGTGACTGTGGAAGCTTAAGAAAGCACGCGTCAGATAACGATCCTCTGGGGGCTGGAGAGGAATCAAGAAAGCCACTCTGTGATTGCAGAAACTCCATATCTGATATCTGTGTAAATACAAATATTATATTTCTCTCTCTCTCCACCCCCCCTTCTTTTTTTTCTCAAATCGTTTCCGTGAAATCTGAAAATGAGCTCTGGGACCTGGAGTTCAGTCTGTCTGGCTTCAGACTCACTGGGACCATGTGTTTTGTTATTTAAGCAGGTTTACGTTACCGACATTGAACTACACAGGAAGACAAATTGCTCCCATGTGCCACTGGGTTCTCGCTGCACTTTTCCACATCCTACATTCACTTTGTGAGCAGCATTTACGTCAGTTAAGGATATGTATCTGTCATTTATATTACACACAACCTTTTTGGAGTTTGTTTAAATCTTCCCTTTAATGCATTTGAATCTATTCGAGTTTACAAGACAACAGTATTTTATACTGCCTACATTGCAATAATAAGGGGTCAGTTTGTGGCCCTAAAACAAGTTGAGGAACTAGAATATGGACGGGTGGAGGAAGTCAGGTGTTGTTATCTCTTTTTAAATTACTGGAATTCTATCACAACCACGACAAACTATTTGATAACACACAAGTTCAGGATTTTACCTGCGTAAGCCATTGTAGGATCCAGCATAATTCAAAAGACTATTTAGAAATAACACTGTATCCAACAAATAATGGAAAAATTAACAGGTGTGAAAAAACTATTATGCAACTTGTCTTATATGGTTAAAAATAGCATTATTATGCATAAGACAGGCTACACTATTTCTGATAGGTATATGTTTTCTGATACCTTTCAGAGTAGAGCAGGATAAGGTTATCTAAAGCAGGGGCTCATAAACTTCTCAGCCCCCGAAACAACCCCACCAGAGACATGTGACTCCCATTATCATAAAGGTTATAGAACTGAGCAATAGTTAACAAAAACAAATCACGTGTACGTGCACATAACATTTCCTGCGGTGCTGTAAACTGACCGGCTGCAACCGATGCGGTCGCTAATCTGTCGTAATCCCCTCAGGGGTCACAAAGAAACTATAAGATCGAACGGCTGATGAGCATTTGCACGGTTTCACTTTAAATATTTGAGGTAAAACAATTATTTTTCAGCTCTTGGAACTTTTAATGAGTAAAATATATTATCAAGAATGGCTTATGAGTTTTGTTTAATTTGCAGGAAATCTTTTTGCGACTCTCTCCATTTGCGTTAAATCTTTTCTAGTCTTGATGATGACCACTCAAAGCTCTTTACAGTACAGTTTTACATTCACCCATTCACACACATTCATACAGTGCATCTATTAGCAGCACTTTGTTGTTCTATGGGGGGCAATTCGGGGTTCAGCATCTTGCCCCAGACACTTCGGCATGCAGATGGGGAAGACTGGGGATCGAACTGCCGACCTTATTGTTGGAGAACGACCACTCTACCCCCTAGGCCACACCGCCCAACTCTAGTTTGAGAACCAGTGATATAAGGGTCAAGATTCAAGATTCAAGATTCAAGATTTTTTATTGTCAAATGAACAGAGATAACATGAAGTAGTCACTGTCAATGAAATGCTTGGGTCACACACTCTCTTTAAGCCACGCTCAGTAATTTCAACCCCAAAAAATAAAATAAAAATAGAAATAGTATAAAATAGAATAAAAAAGAATAAAATAGAATAACAATGAAATAGAATATCAAAAATTTAAAATAGAAAATAAAATATATACATCTAAATATATATCTTTACAGATGAATGTTCAATTTGTGCAGTAGTGCAAATATTCAAATATGCTTGTTATGGTGCTGGTGCAAACATACAAATATTCCAGGGTGCTGGTTTGGTGGAGTATTGCAGTTGGTAACCACAAACACTTTTTACAGTTGAGTTTGAGAAGTGGTGAAATAGCCTGTTCATCCCTCTGGTATCATAATGATATAATGTAATGATGCAAAGATGTGGGTTTAAATCTCTTTTCAACCCCAAAAAATAAAATAAAAATAGAAATAGTATAAAATAGAATAAAAAAGAATAAAATAGAATAACAATGAAATAGAATATCAAAAATTTAAAATAGAAAATAAAATATATACATCTAAATATATATCTTTACAGATGAATGTTCAATTTGTGCAGTAGTGGAAATATTCAAATATGCTTGTTATGGTGCTGGTGCAAATATACAAATATTCCAGGGTGCCGGTTTGGTGGAGTATTGCAGTTGGTAACCACAAACACTTTTTACAGTTGAGTTTGAGAAGTGGAGAAATAGCCTGTTCATCCCTCTGGTATCATAATGATATAATGTAATAATGCAAAGATGTGGGTTTAAATCTCTTTTCTTCTCCCACAGTGAAAAAGAGAGTGAGGGAGGCCTGTGTGCGGTGGTGCGCCCCCTGGCGGCAGTGGCCCAGTGTAAGCGGCGGAGCGACGCGGCACCGCACCGCCCGCCCCGCCGCGTCATTCCGCGCAGCGTCGGGGCGGCAGCGGAGCGGAAAAGGCGGGAGAAGAACGCTGCCGCTTCCGCGTCCGCGCAGCCCCGCACGCAGCAGCAGCGAGACGTGCAGGCGCAAGATGGACGAGAAGTTGATCTTGGCCGTGTTCAATTACCCGGAGCTCTACAACGTGACTCTGCCCAACTACCGGTGCACGGAGAGCCGCGCACACGCCTGGAGGAACATCAGCCTCCTGCTGGATCTCCCGGGTGAGGAACTGTGTTCGTCCCAAAACTTTACTGACACTTGTAATGTGCGAGGCGGCGTCACCGTGCACCGCAGCGCAGAGGGTGGGGGGGGGGGGGGGGGCGGGGGTGAGGGAGCGCACATATGTGTGTGTGTGTGTGTGTGTGTGTGTGTGTGTGTGTGTGTGTGTGTGTCGGGTGCTGTTTCCGGCGGGTTGGCTGTTCTGGTTGTTTTAGTTCCGCGGGGGGAGGCAGCTCGGTGCCGCCGCAGCGCCGCGCAGCCGCCGTGCTAGCGGTAGCTACCGCCGCTGCCTCGCCTAGGCCGCGCTGCGCTGCACGGTACAGCACGGCACGGCACGGCACGGCTCTGCGGAGGAGGAAGCACTGAGCCTCGGTCGATCGTCAGGGTGAGATCACATAGCGAAGAAAACACAAAGTGAGAAGCGTCGGGTTGTGTCTGTGTCCCGGGTCAACATGTCAGTGTCCCGGGTCAACATGTCACTGTCCCGGGTCAACATGTCAGTGTCCCGGGTCAACATGTCAGTGTCCCGGGTCAACAACATGTCAGTGTCTCGGGTCAACATGTCAGTGTCAGAGAGCCAGAGCAGCACGTGGTGCCCGGGTCCTGGAGAAACTCATCACGTGGTGTCAACTTCAGATCTTTGAGTTTATCTGAGTGAATTATTCTCTGGGATTTGAAGTTGAATAACATTTGAATAGAGAATTTATTTTCATTTATCAAGATAAGCAGGTAATAATACATTTTAAGGGGAAAGTTAATCATGATAATATTAAACTTTATGTACAAAGCACCTTTCAAAACTTAGTTACAATACTTAAAATTCAACAAAAAAGTTGGAAGCTAATTGAAGGTCACACAACAGTAGAGCGTGGACGAGAAATATAAAATGATAAAAACATTACTTTGTTCAAATGTCAGTTGTGAGGATCTGCTGACCTGTTAAATTAATTTAAAAATATTTGTTTTGTGTTTTATGCAGTTTCGACTTAAAGGGACTCTTACCTTTGTTGCATTTTTACACTTTTTTTGGATAAGGTTAAATTGGTATTAATAAGGTAATGACACTCTAAAATGCAAGACAGACCCACCAGGAGTAAAAACAAACAATTATTTCACTCTCATAATATTTAGTGAAAACTTCAACCAATAAAATTCTTCGGACCGAAGGACCTTATTGGCCGACAGACCTGTCTGTTTGCTGCATGGACATGCAGGTTTTCCGTCTGCTTCTTGTGGCGCATTCGGGCCCGCGTCATCAAGGCATGTGAATGTAAATGTATATAACTTACCGAATCCATTGCTTTGGTAAACAAAAACTCACGTGGGTGCGCGGAGGCAGTAGCTTGTTAGTCTGCTTGTAAATAAAGTTTCTTCAAAAAAACACCGCGGATGGGAACGAGGGGGTGGGGCATTGGAGGAAGGCAGGATGATTTGAATGTGCTGTAATTCTCGAATGCAACAAAGGTAAGAGTCCCTTTGAAGACAATATAATGGACCTTTTGTCAGTTTTCAGACATCTTATTTTATATGTTCAATATTAATCCATTTGCTTTTTGTAGCCAAATTGTTATTGGTTTATATATTTTTCCACCTTTTAAATAAATTATGGAGCTTACAAAATAAATTTTATATAGAAGTATAAAGGGAATTCAGAAAGCACATACCTCCGCCAAGGCCCATCAGTCCCTTAATGGGACCACATATATATATTCAATTCCCCTAAATATGCCTGATTTTATGTCAAGAGCCATGTAAAATTACCAAAAATGTTGAAAATAACTTTAATATCCTAATATCAACAATCATAATAATGAACACATCATGTCCAGGTTGCTTCCTTTTTATTATTCATTGTTCTGTTCACTGTGAGTCATCATGAGAATCATGACTCTAAAATTTCTCTTTCCAGCTGAGGAGTGCAAAAGAAAATGGAAGAACATGAGAGATCGCTACCTGAAGGAAGTCCGAATGGAGATCAAAAGCAAGAAGCAAGGGGAGGTCGTGCAGAGCCGGTGGAAATACAGACAACTGATGAAGTTTATCGCACCCTTCACCGGGTCAAGAAGCGGCGTGGCGGACATCTGTGGCAACGAGGATGACGACCACGACAACCCTGACAACGAGTCTGGCAGCATGGAGGGGGAGAGCACGTCATCCGAGGTGGTCCGGGCGCCGCAGTCCATCATGAAGACCCCCGTGAGCCAACCTGACCTCAAGCCCCAGGTGGCGTTTCTGACGCAGGTTCCTTCAATGTCCCAGGACACGCAGATGGCGCAGCTGGCTGTTATGGCCAAGCTGCCGCCAACCTCTCAGACCACAGCCAATAGCAAGACCGGGCGGAAACGGCGCCTGATTCAAGAGTCACTTTCGTCGCCTTCCTCTCAAAGTATACAGTCCCCGACAAAATGGCTGGTCAAAGACAATGGCGCCTCGTTTCCCACCAGGCCCCGGGACGAGGATGAACTATTTCTGCTGAGCTTTGTTCCGGCTCTCAAGCGACTCGCTCCACAGAAAAGGTGCGAGACAAAAATAAAGATCCAGCAGATTATGTACGAGGCCGAGTTCAACGTGACACCGTCGGAATCCCAAGAGAAAAACGCAAAGCAAGAAACACAGAACTGAACCAAACCAACATTTTTTTTTTGTACTTTATTCTGTTTTCTATAAACGTCTTCCACAGAATGACCAAAATATCGATTTTTCTTTTGTTACAGCATAAAGTGGTTTAGTTGAACATCTTTTTTTCCATGTGAAATAATTCAGAGTGAAGAAAAACAAAACGTATTCTACTTCTCAACAGAGTATTTAACTTTTTAACACCACTTCGGTTTGGTGTGTCTTCATTTGCATATTAACTGAGCAAGTAAGGCTTGTGTGAGTGACACCTTCATAGGAAAACAGATGATTCACATCTTTATTCACATTACCTTTTTCTGTCAATAGTCTGAATTTACATTTAGAGAAAAGATTTCACGTGAACAGACCAAGTTCTCTCTACTCTGCAGTAAAGTATTTAACATTTACTTACAAGGACATACAATAAACTGAGCAAAATAAAAATGTTAAAATTTGGAGATAAATACTGTTTCATAGTTTAATCTTTCAACTGCATCGATGGAGTTTTAAAATCCAAAGACTGTCCGACATTGTTTTGATTCAACAAAGCATGTGACAGATTTTGGTAAATTTCAACAAAAAGGTGTAATTTGTAAGATCAGGTAGCATTAAATTAAATAAAGAACATTCTAAGTACATTAGTAAACGAACTGATGACGCAGAGGAACTACAGACTCATAGTCACTGTTTAATTAAAAGGCGTCTATTCCCTGAAAACATTTTGACATGTTAGAGTAGGAAAAGCACAAATTATCTTAACCATCACGCTGTCAGGGTTTAAAGAGGAGGGTCCCGATGAGCTGTGTCCCTATTCAGGGACCACATCCTTCAGCTCGGCCTCCCTAGACCCCAGGGGTCCACAGGGGCCAGGCTGAAATGACTGTATGGTCTCTGGAGGATTTCCAAACTTTCCTGAATTGTGACATATCAGCAACATGGTAGACAGTACCAATCCTGTCCTTTTCCTACTAAGACAAGTCCAAATGTCCAGTGTGAAAGCCCCCTGACGTCAAAGGCAACCAATCTCACATGGTTCACCATCAAGTTGTTATTCTTAGATTAGCACTCATACATTTATTTTCAAAAAAACTGTTTTGCTCTAATCTCACATGGCTTGTTGAGAGAGAAAAAAAATCATGGAGGAAGAAAAACCTGCACGGAGGCAGAATCCAATTCGCACATCACCGTGACGACGACGAGCCTTCCCGTCTCAACCTGGGCAGATCTCCTGGCCGCACCCCCACATGTTGTTTTCCTGCACATTCATGCAATCAGCAGCCAAAACATAATCCCCAGCGCCACAAGCAGGAAGAGTCGAGACAGAAACTGCTCGTCCGTGTGCTGGGGCGTCCCGGGTGCCGCTGGGGAACAAGTTTGACAGTTACACGACATGTTGTTGATGAAAGATCCATCATGGTGATAGTGACGGGTGTAAAACATAAATACCTGGAGGAGGCCTACCATCATTGATGTTAAACGCCGTAGCAAAAATACCAAATGGAAAGGCGCCGATTCCAAACGACATTTGGAAACCCCCATCTCCAAAACCAAACCCTTGAAATCCCTGTGAAAAATAGGAAAATGTTTGTTGTATAGTCACGTATGAACAACACCTGACGCACAATCTACTGTACGGTTTGTCCGATGTGACGCAACAGGCGGTACAACTTGTGGTAATTCTCCAGAGTCGAGGCTGCAACGCAACACAGTGCGATTAATGGATCCCAGAGGGAAATGTTCTTTTGTTAATGAATGAACGACAGGACTGCACCACAGCACCTGCGTCATTCCATGTAATCATTTCATCATGAGATTGCTCGACCGCTAATATTTCAATGAGAAAATACACACTGCTGCGTCACATGGTTGAAATCCAGAAAACAAAAAGGTACAGATCTGGCATGAAATGATCATTCTTATTGGTACAGAGAACTTACACCACGGTTTTCTGGTTCAGGCCTTTGCCCTTGTGGTCGAGGAGGTGTTCTTTCTCTATAAAACAAAAAAAACGCCATCATGAACAGTTCAAAAAAGTTATTATTCTCAGTCTCTCTTAAATATTACATTAAAATCTGAGTGGAACATATTCACCATTGCAGTACTAGGGGGAGGAGGATTGTGATGACTCAATACATGAAGTTTAGGGTCAGTCTGACCTGTACAACAATACCAACCTGGGGTCCTGTTGACCTGTGCTTCCCCGCCCATATAAGGGGATGACTTTGTCTCTACTGATGCCAGCTTTACACACCGGGCACACTTGTTTGCTCGGTCTGGTCTCCAGCCACTGAATCAAAGACAAAGACGAGTTAAAGCACCGCCCTCTCGTTGGCATTTGCAAAATGAGGAAAAGGGAAGTTTGACTTACCTGATGCAAACATGGCCAACTGATTGAGAGGAAATGCAACCGGGGGCGAGAGGGGAGAGATGTCGGAAAGAGAAGAGATTTGATTAGTGAAACACACCCACTTTATCTACTTTTAACAAATGATTAACTAAATAAATACTTTCACCACTTAAACCAGACCAGATGCTCAGACGTGACTGGTTCCCAGTGGACAAAAGTGGGTCAGATTATATTTGAAGAGGTGGATCTAGCAGCATGTAAAGATATATATTTAGATGTATATATTTTTTATTTTTGATTAGAATAACTATTTCATTGTTATTCTATTTTATTCTTTTTTATTCTATTTTATACTATTTCTATTTTTATTTTATTTTTTGGGGTTGAAATGACTGAGCATTGCTTAAAGAGAGTGTGTGACCCAAGCATTTCATTGACAGTGACTACTTCTGTTATCTCTGTTCATTTGACAATAAAAAATCTTGAATCCTGAATGAAAGCAGGGCCGGGTCTAGACAGGCATGTATGAGGGGGCAGCCACAAATCTTGAGGGGGCATTGTGCTTTATTATATTATTATTATTATAAATTGGGATTTAGTTTGAGGGGGCACAACATTTATTTGAGGGGGCCAGGCCCCCTCTTGCCCCTGCCTAGACCCGGCCCTGAATGAAAGTGACTGAGATAATAAAATTATTTAGATGTATATATTTTATTTTCTATTTTAAATTTTTGATATTCTATTTCATTGTTATTCTATTTTATACTATTTCTATTTTTATTTTATTTTTTGGGGTTGAAATTACTGAGCATTGCTTAAAGAGAGTGTGTGACCCAAGCATTTCATTGACAGTGACTACTTCATGTTATCTCTGTTCATTTGACAATAAAAAAATCTTGAATCTTGAATGAAAGTGACTGAGATAATAAAATTACATGTGTGTGTGTTGTGGTGTGTGATTACGATAAACATGGTCAGTTCGTAGTAAAGCAGATGTAAACATGTCCTCGTGATGGTTGTTGTTGACATTAGCTAGGGTGACCAGACGTCCTCTTTTTCCCGGACATGTCCTCTTTTCGAGACCTAAAAAATGCGTCCGGCAGGGATTCCAAAAACGTCCGGTATTTTGCCTCGTCGCAAAAAAAATATTAATAATTTTTTTTTTTTTTTTTTGCCTCGTCGCATATTTGTGTTTCTGGGTCTTTCACATAGCCTATTAGTTATTTCGGCCTTCCAAGTTCTGGAAATGGTACCACCCTTACGTTCCACCTTCTTGCGCGAGCTGACTGTAGAGAGAGTCTGTCATTGTGCGACTGATCTCAGGGTTGCCAGAGCCACGATAATTATCCTCCAAATACGACTATTTTGAGCCTTTGGAACGTTACTTTGTCATTTCCAATCTGGCAACATTGAGCACCTTGCCGCTTCCACTCCGTGCGCTGTTTACAACAGCACATTACATCTGTAGCCATGCCTAAACGTAAATGTAAGTTCACGGACGAACTAAAAAAAAAATACCCATGTTTTCGCCTCGGCCGTGATGCTTCGGAAGCTGAGTGCATGACATGCAGAGCAGGCACTTACGTGTCAGTGGCAAATAAAGGTGGCAGCGATTTGGAAGCTGTGCACCCAGTACAATTTCAAAAACATGACCTGCAAGGACTTTCATACCTATTTGATAGGCAATCGCCAACTCCTGGGTGAGATTCAGTCTTCAGAGAAATATGGCCAACCACATGAGGAGGACTGAAAAGTGTCTTAATTTTCTTATTTTAATATGTGGCCATATAAAGAATTTATTATTTGGAATATTGTATTTGTTATCATTATTGCTTTAATATATGAGGAGGACTGAAAAGTTTCTTAATTTTCTTATTTTAATATGTGGCCATATAAAGAATTTATTATTTAGAATGTTTTATTTGTTATCATTATTGACACATTTAAATGCCACAAAAAAGATTTGTTTTACATTTGCACTTTGCAATTTTGTTAAAGTTCAATAAATAGATGTTCATATAGTCATTTGTGTAATTTTTGTCATTTCATTTGTGACATTTGTATGCATTCACATGGTCATGGTGCGGCATGCTATACACTACACCTCCCCACGCCAACCCCCCCCCCCCCCCCCCCCCCCCCCCCGCGACGAAGTGTCCTCTTTTTTACAAACTCAAATCTGGTCACCCTACATTAGCCACAATGACGTTTTGCTAATAAACAACATGATGTAGATTAGATAGATTTTAAAAACAGTCTCGGTCAATCTGGACCCTGAACTGTGGCCTATTTACCCGGACTGACACTGGGGAGGTGGGCTCTAGTTTGAAAAGCTTTAATCAGTCTCTACCAGACCCTAACCTAAACTCCGACCTACCAGAAGAGGTGTCCGCACAGGCTGATCACTGCGTCCTTGGCGGTGTCCAGACAGATGTTGCACTCGAACGTGCTGTCCTGGTTGCTGCTGTCCGCCGCCGCCGCTGCCGCGCTGGAGCCGCTGGACCCGGGGCTCGGGTTGTCTGTGGCCGCGGTGGAGGGGCCGGAGGCCGGAGGAGGAGGTGGAGCGGGGGCAGCGGTGGCCATTTAAAACCGAGATCCTCTTCGAGCTGGCAGGTTCAGGTGGAGGTGACTCCGCCGGCAGCACCCGGGGCTTCACAACACACACATGCGGAGGTCCAGGTCGGAGGAGTGGTTTCTAAAAGACACTTTAATCCCGCAGGTAGCAGGAGAGCTAGTTAGCTACGGAGAGGCTAACGTGTTAGCTAGCGGAGCCAGGCGACGGTCTAACCGGAAGCACCGCGGAGATAAACACACACAGCAGCGGTGTTAGCTGAGTGGGGGGGGTGGGGGTGGGGTTCAGTGAATGATCCGTAACTTGTAAGGAGTTGTGACGACTTGGTCCCAGCTGATTGCATCACACATCCGCTACACGGACCCGGAAGTAGATCAAGGGAGAGGGGTGGGTGTTGCTCCCATAGATATATATAAAGACTAGGTGTCTCGTTCGACGGAGCCGGACACCACATGGCGGCCATCTTGCCAGAGGTTGCTCGCTCACCCATAATATTGTGTTGGTAGTGGTAAATAACCATAACTTGCTCAATTTTCAACCGATTTTGAAACGGTCTGGTTTGTTATAAACGTCGGAGATGTAGTTATGATGACACTGCATAAATTATGAATAATTATGTTATTTTCTAAAAAATGTAATAATTTATGCAGTGTCATAACTACATCTCTGACGTTTATAACAAACTAGACCGTTTCAAAATCGATGTTATGGGTGAGCGAGCTGCCTTTGGCAAGATGGCCGCCATGTGGTGACGTCCGGCTCCGTTGGCCGGCAACGCAGACGAGACATCTAGTCTTTATATATATCTATGGTTGCTCCTGCCTCCCTCAGTGTTGACAATCAGGAGGCTCCACACAGCACACAGCTGACAGGCTAAACCTGCAGTCATTCACCACGAAGTCATTCCGCTCACATTGTGACACCCAGAAAGTGTTTCATTTGTCTGTTCCTTCCTCTTTACACACAGTCTGTGGTTCTTACTGCAAAGAGTGGGGGCGGTGCAACAGGGTTACCGACACGGGGACGCCGAGCTCATTCAAGAGTTTATTGTCATATGCAAAACCATTTCATTAAGCAGTCGCTTGCAATGAGATGCTTGGGTCACAGGCTCTCTTATAGCAATGCTCAGAATAATAAATTACTCGATAAAAAAAATATAGAGAGTAAAACAAGATAAAGAGAATACAAAAATTCAAAATTCAAATAAAATACACATATCTAAAATATATATATATACACCTAAAGATAGAAACAAGAAAAACAATAGTGCAAGTGTGTGCAATAGTGCAAAATGCAATGGTGCAAATAAAGGGCCCTGAGAAAGCTTGATTTTGGTGCAGAGCCTATTTTACAGTTGCTCAAGGTCTAACTTCAGAAAACAGCTGCTCACTACTGGGAAGAGGGAGAACGAGAGAGCCAAACGCACCGCAAATTACAAAAAGTAACTTCATCAATTTCACATCACATGAGCTGCAAAAAGTCCCGACACATGCAAATACAGAAACGTGGGATGGGAAACAAATTGGTAATACAACAACTAAAAAGATTCCAGGAGCTCCCCAAAACAGTGATGAACCTGGCTGTAGTAAAATGATTTGTGAAGTTAGTGAAGTCTGCTACTCGTCAGTGGTGATGGAACACAGTACACCATTTTTATAGAAATATTAACATTTAATATCTTTATTTAGTTTACTAAACACAAATACACAAATAAACCCAAAAATAGCATATTATTTCATATTTCATATTGGAAATGTATAGATTAGAACGATAAATAATTTCTAATAACAAGATAAAAAAATACATTTTCTTTTTCTTTCAATTAGTTACATATTTGATTTATTATACATATTCATTACATTCAATTTATTCTGCCTTCCACTTTATTTAAGTTGCAATTTAAATCTGTTCGCAAAAATTATAACACAAAAGAAATTCAGTTGTAGACATGAAAAAAATCTTAGAAATAAAAATCATCTGAATCTGAATATTTTCTTAACAAAATTGAAAGACACTAAATTAATGCCAAACAAATAGCCGATAATCTGACAAAAAAGGTATATATTTATTGAAATTCTGGAGACTATTGGTACTTGGTGGCGGAATACGCTCTCAAAGTGCCATCTTAGGTTTTGATCACTTCCATTGACCTACACCTTGAATGATTGAGACCCACTGTACGGAAATCCTCAGCCATTGCCTCCTCCATCCTGGATGTCAGAGACCTTTTCAGGGTTCGTTTAAAGTCGTTACCAACGAAGACGTACAGAGCCGGGGATATGAAGCAGTTTGCTGCGGCCAGCGTGGCTCCCACCGACATTCCGGTTTTAATAACCTCCAGGCTGAGGTACTTGAGGTCCAACTCCAGAAGAACAAAGGTGTGGTAGGGGACCCAGCAGAAGAAAAACGACAAGATGAGCGCAGCCATGATTTTGTACGGCTTTGTTGACTTGACGGTCAAAGTGTTGAGCTTCACACCGAGCACGGAGCAGCAGACGACAATTATTAGGAACGGAATCAGGAACCCGCAGATGAACCGAGACAGGACAACCGCCTTGTGTCTGGAGTGGTCCATATAGCCTGTGTAGCACTGAGTGACTGAGCCGTGGACTACAGTTTGCCTGTAGATGAGTGAGGGCAACGTTAGGAGCGCAGAGAGGAGCCACATGAGCACAACAACTCCAACTGCTTTCTTCACTGACCGGTGGTTATGTGACCAAATGGGGAATAGAATCATCACGCAGCGATCAGTGCTGATCAGAACCAGCAGAAACACACTGCTGTACATGTTGAGAAACAGGGCGGAGGAGGTGAACTTGCACAAGAGCAGTCCGAAAGGCCAGTGCAAGGTTATTCTGTAGAAAACCTCCAGGGGCAGAAATACACAGAACAAAAAGTTTGAAATGGCCAGACTGATGTACCAAATAGTGATCACCGTTCTTTTCATTTTACATCCACAGATCCAGATAACGACTGAATTTCCGATGAGGCCAATGACAGTTATAAGGATATTGAATACCACTAGAGCATGTGACAACGAAGAATGAGAGCTGCTGATATTCATGAGTACGGTAGGGGTGGCATTGACGTTCTCAGTTTCATTTTCTGGCGTATAATCCTCATATTCTTTATAATCCACATCCATGCTTGTTTTCCTGTAATATTAAGCACAGAGTCTTGTTTCCATAAACACATAGATAATTATAGCAGTTTTACTATTTAAGCACAAAGAAAAACCTTGAGATTATCATATGAAAGAGGTTTTAAATACTCACGTTTGTGTCAATGTGGAAGCGATCACTGTTCTGATGCCTTCGTACTGAAACACCCAGCGGCTGGAAGCTACTTCTCTCTTCTGCTTCCTGGGCAGAGTTACTGACTTAAGGTAAAATGAGGAAAACAATGAGATATTATTACGCAATGGAACAAGTTAGTTTCTAATAACTAGTCTGACTCATTATTGAAAACGTAGTTTGTGTTTGATGGTGACACCATTTAAGGAGTTTAAGAGGTTTTATGAATGAGGATAAAATAAATATAAAAGTTTGTTGAGTCTTACAACAGCCCACTGATGTAATCTCACATTGGGATCCCCTTCACACAGTAACACAAAAAGACTCATTGACCAAGGGTCTGTAGAGTCCCCCTTTAAACTCACGTATCATAATTTTGCATTTAAAACTAAATTAATAATTTGTAAAGAAAAAAAACACTCTCTCTCTATTTTAATATGAATCACTATCCGTAATTGTAGCTATTGTGTCTTTAATCAGTTGCGCTGAAAATCCCCATCAAGTATTTATGGCCTTAGTAAGCATTTCTCTGTAGTTCCCCAAAAAATCACATGATCCATTTATGCAATAGCACTGACCTTTAAACATCCTTATATGTGACACGACTTTTGTTAGCATTGCAAGACGACATATAAGGGTAATTTTATAAGGTAAGATAAAACCATGTTTAAAATTGCAACCAAAAGTTTTAAATTCACATTTATATTTAAAAATCATTACCATATTGTAGTCATAATCACTACAACCGAAGTATACAATGTGATAGTACTAACTTTGCAGAATAGAAAGAAAAAAAGAAAACATATTGAAGGCCACAATCTTTATCTGATACAGAAACATATTAAAAACTATATAAAATCTAATAAAATAAGTAAAAGTTATCCTATTAGAGCAGGATTCTGATGAAGAAATAAAGAACATCTTACACAGTCTTTTTTAAAGGTTCAGTGGGTAAGATTTAGGCGACAGGGATCTATTGGCAGAAATTGAATATTAACTAATCCTAGTGATGTTTTCACGAGTGTGTTTCATCTAAATTGTACGAATTATTCTTTTCTTTACCCATCGATGGATCCTTTATATTCAAATTCTTTATATGTAAACCGGAACTTGTCTTCTCTACGGAGGCCACCGTGTTTTTCTCTTTCATTATTGGAAGGGGAAGGTCAGGTGAGGGGTATTCAGCTGCAACATGCAACTTCCCCAACCAGCTGTCACTAAATTCTACACACTGAACCTCTAAGATAAGATAAGATAAGTTAATTCTTTATTAGTCCCACAGAGGGGAAATTTACAGCGTCACAGCAGCCAGAGGGGAGTCAGGAATAAACATCAATTAAGTCATAATAAGGAGCATGCAGTATTTATGATAAAAGGATATATAAGTAAACCGTAAAAAATATAAGCAGAATCTTGTTTTATGGCCAAGCAGGTTTACACATACAAGGAATTTGCTGAGGTGTATTTGTATGGAGGACCATACATGACATAAGTATAAATAAATAAATCAATAAATGTAGATATAAATACAGAAATAAATAAATAAATAAATAAATAAAAAAGGAAATAAATTAATAAATACAGAAATAAAAAAATAATTACTAACAACCGAAATAAATAAATAAATGTCTTAAATATATTTGCACATTTATTTATTCCCTGATTTATATTTTTCACGTTTTCAATCACCTTATGCTAATGAGAAAGGCGGGCCTAACCGCAGTCTCATGCAGGATTGGTCACAGGAGTGTAATGATCCAGCCTTTCAATGCTGACTGGTGTCCAGTAGCTGTTTGCAGTGTTGTGCCAGTTCACACTTAAAATGAACTAGTTCAAGTTCAGAGGGTTAGTTCAGGTTATTTTTTATTGGGATGATTAAGGTGTCAGTAATCCTGACTGTGAGCGTCACGTCTCGTGTTCTCCTGAGCACAAGGAGAGAGCAGAGAGGAGGAGGAAACAGAAACTCCTGCTCGGTACAAACCACCTTCAGCTTCTGCTCTGCCCATGAAGCAGCTGATCTCTGAGCAGATGGGACCAGAGAAACTCTGTGTTTTCACTGTTTTACAAAGTCACTGAGAGGCTGCATCGAGGTGACGAGCTCAAGTCTCAGTTTTTGTCTCTGTGCGAGTGTGTGGCACTGAGGGGTGCAGAGCCCCTGTGCCTGTGTGTGCGTGTGTGTATAGCTCAGTTGACCAATCCTGCTCGAGACTGAGTTTGGGACCTCCTACCTCATTTACATATGAGACAATTAAATGTGGAATTAAATAAATGTTGAAATACATAAAAGTTGCGATAGATAAATAAATAAATGAATAAATGTGTTAAACTTATTCCCACATTTATTTCAACTTTTATTTTTTTCAACACATTTATATTTCAACATTTAATTGTCTCATAAGTAAATGAGGTAGGAGGTCCCAAACTCAGTCTCGAGCAGGATTGGTCAACTGAGCTATACACACGCACACACAGGCACCGGGGCTCCACCCCTCAGTGACACGCACTCGCACAGAGACAGAAGCAGTGACTGAGATTTGAGCTCTTCACCGCGAAGCAGCCGCTGAGTGACTTTGTAAAACAGTGAAAACAGTGAAAACACCGAGTTTCTCTGGTCCAATCTGCTCAGAGATCAGCTGCTTCATGGCTCAACACTGCAAACAGCTACTGGACACCAGTCAGCATTGAAAGGCTGGATCATTACACTCCTGTGACCAATCCTGCATGAGACTGCGGTTAGGCCCGCCTTTCTCATTAGCATAAGGTGATTGAAAACGTGAAAAATATAAATCAGGGAATAAATAAATGTGCAAATATATTTAAGACATTTATTTATTTATTTCTGTTGTTAGTAACGTATTTATTTTTATTTCTGTATTTATTAATTTATTTCCTTTTTTTATTTATTTATTTATTTCTGTATTTATATCTACATTTATTTATTTATTTATTTATTTATTTATACTTATGTCATGTATGGTCCTCCATATATTTGTGCAAGTAGCTTAAAAACTATAAAAAATAGGAAAACAAAAATAACCCTATAAGCACCAGGGGAGGGATTGAACAATAGGTTGTAAGTAAACACCAGAGACTGGATTGTGCAGTTAGAAAATGAAAGAAAGAAAATGGAGTAAAAACCATTTTGTAGAAGTGACGTAGAGGACAAGTTATAAGTCGCAGGTTGCAGCAGTCACGAGAGGATGTTTACCCCCAGTGTTGTTTACCTGCACAGCGCATGCGCACGCCACGTCAGTGTGACCCCGCCCCCTGGCAGTGACGTATCTCGCGGTCCGGGCTCTAGCTGCACTTCTCTTCCGAACTGCGTCACTACTGCTCCGCTCTCCAACATGGCGACCACCGTGATGAACAAGTGTCTCAGTCCTCTGGCTCTGCTCACCCGCAGGCTCTCTGCCCCGGAGTTCATCACCCAGTGCTGCTACCACAAGAAGGTAACGACACCCAGCGTGTGTGTGTGTGTGTCTGCGTTGGTGCTGTTAGTTTGTGTGTTTGTGTGTGTTGGCTGCGGTTTGACCTTTGTTTACAAACATTCCCACGGAGAAGTTGCTGTGCTGCGATGGAGCTAGCCACAACACGCTAGCTCACCTAGCAGGAATGTTTATTACAAAACAGAACAAGCCTTATTAGTTAATTAATCCATCTGTGTGTGTTATGACCTTTATCCGAGTCCAGGTCTCGTTGATTTAATCAGTTATATCATTAGGCCATTACTGTTACATATTGCAGGGTGATGTAACGACACCAAATTACTCTTAAGCTGGTTTCGGCCTGTGTGAACGTGAAATACTCAAGTCAGCTGTATTCAAAAAGAATCAACCAGTCGATCAAAGTGTTATATAATAAAAGACATAAAAGAGAAGTCCAAGTTTGAAAAGGTTAAACAGTGAATAAACCCTCAAAAGCGTGAGAAAACATGTGGATCTAGTCAATAATGGTATTACAGGTCGTAAATTATATTCTATAAGGTATTCAATTAGTTTTAAAATAAAATGTTACCCTAAACATGTCATAAGAATAAATCTGCTTCCATATGAGCTTCATCTAAAACCGAGGGGAGTTTGACAGATACGGATACATGTGACTTAACAGCACAATAAATAAATTAAGTAAACATTATTTAATCTGTTAGATAGTGGAATACTAAAGTAAGGTCACTTATCTGCCCTTCAGCTGTCCACTGCCACAGCTTTGAGACCTGAATCACATCCCATTAATAGGCTTTAAGGGCCGTCAGGATGGTGAAGGTGCACATTGTGTAAGACTACATGAGAACGTTCTGTAATACATGCAGGAGAGCTGTGTATTTATTCTTGATAGTGAAGCACATTTTGTGTCGTGAGTTGTGGGAATCAGAATCTTACAAACATTTAGGTTGAGTTGATTTATGCCTGTAAACAGAGATGGTTTGTTATCCCTTGTGTTTGTGAAAATATAACAAAAAGCTCTAAAATAAAGATTTTTAATAAAAAAAATGGTCCTTACATCATAACAATAAATATAAAAAGCTGAAAGTCAGTTTTGAAAGTGAACAAAAAGAGAAACATCCCAAAATCTCACATCACATGAAATTTGCTGTATTGAATGACGGACTAAGCCGCTTCGTGTTGTCCTGGTCAGAGTGACTCAGCAGGAACTGAGGAAGGAGGGGGGGTGCAGGAGTTGGTGTAGTGGACAATGACGTCCAGCCCTAATCTGTTTATTTCAGTGTCCCTTACACAATGGAGGAAATGCATCGTTGTATAACAGCGATAAACACGATTTATAGACATTTTGTGATTGTATCATAATGGGAAAAAAACATTCCAGGATGCTGCTGATGTCTGGGCTCTTCTGATTTATTTCGGTGTTATGATTTACTCTCAAAATTTTCCCAAGTCCCACCCTGATTTTAATTCCTCTCTTTCCTCTGAAGGTGGTGGATCACTATGAGAACCCAAGAAACGTCGGCTCGCTGGACAAAAACTCCAGGAATGTTGGGACTGGTTTGGTGGGAGCTCCAGCCTGCGGAGATGTAATGAAGCTCCAGGTACCATGGATGGATGGATCCCAGCCTTTAGTGTGCATAGACAGGTTTTAGAGATGGATTATAATAACAAATCACAAGTGGCAGAACAACACAGAGAGCACTGATAGACTAAATATTCTTATTTCACCAAGTAGCTGGCTCAAGTCTTTGACTAATAGTTTAACAGCTATAAATCATTTCCCTGTTATGATTTAGGCTAAACACGTAGTTATTACTTGGCTCATAATGAAATGATCACTTTGCAGTAAAACTATGAATTCTCTCATCCCGATAGATTGAGGTGGATGACCAGGGGAAGATTGTGGATGCCAGGTTCAAAACCTTCGGCTGCGGCTCTGCCATCGCCTCCAGCTCTCTGGCCACCGAGTGGGTGAAGGGCAAATCTGTGAGTGATAACAAAACAGACATGACTCTTGTTTCCCATTTCTTGTTTTCTTCTTCTGCCCACTGACCAGCAAGGTTTTTGCTCTTTATTTTTCAGGTGGATGAAGCTTTGACAATAAAGAACACTGACATTGCCAGAGAGCTCAGTCTTCCTCCGGTTAAACTTCACTGCTCCAGTAAGTCTTCGGCAGATTCCTGTCATGATTGTCTTCTTTTACAAACTGCTCCACTCGTGTATATTCACCCTTTATTTCCTGTTCCCCTTCAGTGCTTGCAGAGGATGCCATCAAGGCTGCTCTGGCTGACTATCGCCTCAAGCAGCAGGACGACCAGCAGGAGGCAGTCAGGGCCAGCATTTAAACCCACCTCCACTTGCTTCCTGCTGCCAGGGAGAGAAGTAGCTGTAGTTCACCTTCCTACAGTACTGAAACACGCACACACCAAATACGTTGATAACAAGTCCACCATTGTCAACCCTCTGTAGCAGTGGTACACCAGGCTTAGTCTGTGGCCAGCCCTGCGCCCTCTTACCCTTTTAGCCTGTCACTTAAACGCACAATGTGAGCACTGCTGTGAGCGGTTGGTACAAAGTTGAGCCTTATTTTTGAGATTGTGAAATATTTTAAGATTGTCGAGCGCGAGGAGAGAGTCGTGAAAGGTGTGATGGAGATATCGATTAAAGCTAAGAGCTGATTATGTATCCTGTCTGCACCCTAAGCTTTGACCTTTAATATATATGCAACCAAGCGACGTTGCTAGAAACCATGAAAGGGTCCACTGGTTTTGAGTGTAATATATGTAAGTATCTAGAAATGATTCTGTGAAAATCTGCAATAAAAAAAATCCTGAATCATCTTTTGCTTTGAGTGCAATTAATGACTTGAAACCTCCTGAATAATAAGATGTTTTTCACGTTAAACATGCAGGTATCTTATTTAGTAAATTATGCAAAATCATAATATAGTAGTTATGGATGTGGATCACTCGAATGAAATGCGTCTGTTATAAACACTGGTTATGTATAAGCTGTAACATGTCAAGGTGGGATTTAGAATTAAAACCGATGCTAAAAAGCGGTTGTCATAAATTATAGTTATAGTTCTTAAAGTATTTAATGTTTATGCACTGAAGTACAGATAATGGGCCACATAGGACTACATGTTTACTAAAGTGACCCCCCCATCCATCCCTTAACCATAACACTTGTCTGCTTTGAGGGTCGCTGGGTGTCACTCAGAGACAAACAACGACTCACACTTAAATAATTTAGAGTCTCCAATTAACTTAACGTCAATCTGCATGTCATTGGACTGTGGGAAGAAGCTGGAGAAAACCCACAGAGACACAGGGGGAGCATACCAGCTCCACAATCTCTAGCTGTGCAGCCATTTTGAAAGGATATAACAAAAACACATGTTCATAAAAGGAAATATTGTTTGTAGCAGATAAAATGTCATAGTGATAAAACCAGTCGTTGGTGAGCTCTGCTGCACATCATCTTCCCCTCACTGGACAAAATACGTCAAATCAAGTGATGTCAATCTGTAAATCTGTAAATTTTTTTTGAGGATTTATGGACAAATTGCCACTAGTGGATTCAAAGTGGATTATAGAGTCAGTTCATAGTGTTGAGAGGAATCAGAAGGCGGTTTTCTCTCCTGCGATCAGCTGGAGCGTTGCAGAGTCATTGTGGATATGCATGGAGGAGGGCCGCAGACTCCTGCCAATCAAAGGCTGCTCTGGATCATCTCCCTCTGGAAGTGACTGCTCTGGATCATCTCCCTCTGGATGAAGCTGCTCTGGAACATCTTCATGTGGATGCTGTGGCTCTGGATCATTTCCCTCTGGATGTGGCTGCTCTGGATCATTTCCCTCTGGATGTGGCTGCTCTGGATCATCTCCTTGTGGCTGTGGCTGCTCTGGATCATCTCCTTGTTGTTGTGGCTGCTCTGGTTCATCTCTTGGCTGTGGTTGCTCTGGAGGACAGCTCAGCTCAGTGCTGCCTCCTGCTGCTGCTGCTGCCTCTTCCATGTTGAGGAGCTCGCATGGCGCCTTCTCCTCAGGGAAACTTGGCAGCTGCGGATCCAGGACGCTGGCACATGTCTTAGAGCTGTCTCCAGGACTGTGGTCTGCTGCTTTCTGACTGCTGCCACTTCCCTCTGCAGCGTCTACAGATTTATTTGGCGTCCGCAGCCTCTTGGCGGCCCTCATGATGTCGGCCTGGAGCTGCCTGTGAGAGTCCACAGGCTCACTCTCCTGCTCGGGAGCAGGTTTCTCTGGCACTTCATTAAAGGGTTTTGTACCTCCGGTTTTGTCCCTGTGGTCCACGTACATTTTGGAGGGGAAGGAGGAAGGGTAGTAGGCGTTGACCTTTCGCCTGCGGCTCATGAATACTGCCCCACAGATGATAAAGAAGATGAGGAGGATGAAGGAGGTTGTGACGAGGATGAGGAGCATGTTCTCCTCCAGGAAGTTCACAACCTGACTCAGGAAGTCAGTTTCCACATGGGTGGGGCCAGCAGGTGTGGTTTGGGGCACAGAGAAAAGGTAGCTGGTGGGCAGGGAGGAAGCAAAGTTACTGAGGTCTTCCTCATCTGTACTTCCCTCCAGAGAACTGGAAAAAGGTAGAGGCGTGGCCAAACAGCAGCTGAGGCAAAACACCAAACACGCGCCGATCTGACGAAGGCCCATCGGGAGCATGGTGTCCCCACAGGATCTGTAAATAACAATGAACGTCAGTGACTGGAATGTCAGCTCCATATGTAAAGATAATCTGTGCATCTCATGTTTTGGCTTTACATTGGAGTCTCAGAGGAGAGCATCTGTTTTCTCTGGAAAAAGAAAAGGATCTTAGAAAAACCCAGGTTGTTTCACAATGCTCGCCACTGTTCCCAGTATGTTCCCAGAATCCTCAGAGACTCCTCTGACCATCTGGAGGAAAAATATTCAGTCTGTTGCAGGATAAAGAAAAAAAAGAAAGATCTTTCATCCATCTTTCAAGTTGTGCCACTGTTTCTAAACTCGGAGAGGATGTAGCCAGAAGTGCAACTACAGATGGATCTTATTATGAGTTATATCCGGGTTTCATTACTTTAGGCACAACAAAGGGAAATGCATTAACATTTCTGCAGCAGACTGAATCATTTTGATCACTGATTCTCTGAGAAGTCTGGAAACATCAAGAATAAGTCTTTTGATATTGTAACTCAAATGTAATAGTAAAACATGAGATACATAAACCTGGATTAGATCCTATTTACATGGAGAAGCAAGGATCAATATGGTGAAGACATCTGTGTAAAACATTTCTACAGCCTAAGCACATGTTTCTTCACCCAGAGTTAAAAATGTTCAATAAAACGCAGAATATCGGTGGATAGTTGCAGTGACCCATTAAGCCCAGCATCAGTCTGGTGAAGTTCTTTGTTTTTACTTTGTCTGTGTCACTTTGATCCTCAATCTGCTGCGTCTGTGTTCGAGCTGCATGGAGCAACATGAAACTGCTCTCATCTGGAGAAGGAATGGTCTTTTTCTTTTTTCCCTCCCAAAATTAATCACCTTCTCAACCCAGACCAAATAAACACAGCCACACATGCCTGTGCAATCTCTCTCACACACACACGCACACGCACACGCAGACACACACAGACACACACACACACAGACACACACACATAAAACACACAGGAGGAGGCAGATAAGAAGAAACAATAATAAACTGAATAGGAATGAGCTAGATTCAGTTTTTGTCCATTTTAATGTTTAAAACAGACTCAAAATATGGCCTTTAAGTTTTTATAGCCGTGCTCTTGGAGAGTGGCGGCATCACGATGCTGTCACATCACTTCAAACTATCACCTGAGCCAAGATGATGCCAAGACAGCCCAGTTCAGCTGGACCATGCAACACTCAAAGAGTTGAGAGAAAGAGACACACAAAAACAACTACAAAACATCTCACTCACTGTCCTGAAGAAGCGTCTCAGTTGGCGTCTGATGGGAGGACGAGTGAAACCAGTCTGGAAAAAGTGAACTAACAGTGAAGCGACTGCTCGGCGAGCCACGCAACTTCTGCAGTTTCAGATTTCAGGGCTGGAGGTTTGTCTGGATAGTGCAACAAAAAAAAAAACACAGGGACAAATCCCTCCTTCTGCTTCTCCTCTGCTCTCCTCCTCCCCCTCTTCAGTTTCCCAGAGAGTGTCTGGGCTCTCCGGCCTACACACAGATTGTTCTTGTTACAGGCAGGAGTTTATTATGAGCTGTGGGGGCAGGGTTCCTCTCCTGCACCCTTATGTGTGGCTGGCTGGATGTGTTGGACGGAGACGACAAAAAATTGAAGTGAATTCTTTGTGGCTCAGACATCATCAGCATCAGCAACTTCTCATGTCTCCAGGATTCCTGCTCTGGTGGGCGGCCCGGCCTCCCCTCTAACCCCTCGGCCTCTGACGACTTAAAACAAAACCTCTGAGGGTTAAAATAGAAGGAGTCAGACTGAGAGTGGGTTGAATGAGTGACCGGTCAATGCAGGAAGAGGTTAATGTTTCCTGTGTGGACAGCCAGGAGAAGGGGGGGGGGGGGGGGGGGGGGGGCTGCAGACGACTGAGGCCGCTTGAAACAACGTGTTGTGTTTCTCCACTTTTTTTCCCTCAGAATCAGGCAATTAAACTCACATGGTGTGTGTGACCACTTTGGGGACACAACGCAGCGTGTGAGTGTGAGCCTGTGAGGGATCGTGTGTGTGTGTGTGTGTGTACGTGCACGGATGTGTTTCTGGCACGTGGACGTTGTTTGTGATCAGTCAAAGACAAGTCGAGCTTTATATGGTCACCGAGGAGCAGGAGATGAGCGTCCGCCATCCTCCAGGTTTACATTCGTCCAGGCTCTGCTGAGAGTCACCGGTGTCTGGTCCTGACGCCCTTTGCTGAGTATGAAGAAAAAAAAATATAAAAGAGAAAGGAGGAGAAAGAAAAATAAAGCATGGCTTCACGGGGCCCTAATAAGTATGCAGGATTCTCTGTTTTCGTTTCACAGGAAGGGAAGTGAATTTAATATCAAGCCTTTCACAAATAAAGGAAGTGACTTAAGGTCACAGACAACAGGGATGAAACCTTCAACAAGTCTTTTTTTATGTATTTTTTTTATTTCAGCTTTTATTTTGGACATTTTCAGCAAAAAAGATGCTAAACCACAGAATTATCAGCTCCAATTACCCAGGCTGCCTGTTTGTTTCGGTCTAAATGGAGCAGAAAGGTTCTAGGTTTGAATCCTGGCTCAAACTGTACCAATGTCAGCTCCAGGCTCCAGGACTCCCTATGACCTTTAACCTCGTCAATAGGCCGTTCATGTCTTTTTTGAACAGGGGCCCATGTAGGTGGCTGTTTAAGGATAAGTGGTATAGATAATGAATGGGCGACTTCTTTAAAACTTTTGCGTAAACCTAAAGTTCCTGTTAAAGGATTAATTTACCAGTGATGCTTCGAGCACGAGGCTCCTCATCAGACTTCTGAGGTTTTTTGGATCCATCAGCCCTCGAGTAGATTTCCTTTATTCAAATTTATTTTTCTCAACTCAACACAGCCTCTGAACTAAAAGTGCTTTGACCTTTGTCCTTATTATAGACTTCTTTTCAGGAAGTTTGTGAAAAATTATGAAGCAATAACAGACCCATGAAAAAAAAAGCATTGAACTAAAACATTAAATACAATTCTCCTTTAATAAATTATCCCACAAACTGCATTTCAAAACAAACATTCACTCGTTCAGAGACACATAACGTTTGTCATCAACAAAATAAAATACTCCATTAATGTGATAAAGCCTCAGAGGGACCAGAGACCAGTGTCTGTGACAAAACCAGTCTTCCTGAGTGAAATACAATCAAGGCTCAGACAAATAAAATCTATGATCATGATCCTCATCCAAGCGTTCAGCCTTCAGTGTGAGATAATAAAACAAAGTGTGTGTGTGGTTTCTGTCTGTACTTCCTGCAGGAGCATGCACTGAAGCCTAACCACCAACATCAAAGAGGAAGCATATATTATTAAAACAGCAACTGTCTCCACATCACTGACAACAGCCTGATCTTGGCTCAGGAGGTAGAGAGGAAGGTCGGCGGTTCGATCCCTGACTCCCCCAGGCTGCGTTCTGAAGTTTTTTTTGGGGGCAAGATGCTGAATCCCAAACTGGCCCTAACGTCTGGGCTGGAAAGGAAAAAGTGCAGTTTGAAGTGAATGACTGGGACTGTTAAGAGCTTTGAGTTCTCAATAATTCCTCAGACCTTCCACAAACTGCAGGTCTGACAAATGTCTCTAAACATAACGGTCGTTCTCTGGCAGGAAGCTGCTGAGGGTCACGTTATCTCCTCCGTCCTCGTCGCTGTCTCTGCCACCGGGGAACACCAGCACCCCGTTGGCGATGGGGGTGCGGTGCCTTGTGTAGATGAAGTCCTCCTCGGGCAGCAGGGTGGAGATGCACATCATCTCAGTCGACTCCTTGGGCCTCCTGACCTTGTATCTCCTGGATGACAGCTTGGTGCACAGGATGATGGTGGAGACCATGAAGATGCAGGCCAACACAGCCAGAGAGGCGATGGCGATCAGGCAGTGGTTCTTCGTGCCGCGGGTGGAGCACGGGTGGCCCTCAGAGGGGCTGGGTGGGACTTTTGAGACTTTACAAGGTGCTGCTGTGTTTGCTGGAGTTGCTGTGGTCCATGGGATTGGCAACCTCTTGGGAAAGATAGCTGCCGGACTGGTGGAGACAAGGGAGGTGGAGCTGGAGGAGCTGTCGGTGGGAGACTCAGTGGGAGAGTGAGACGAGGCTGAACTCTCAGAGCTGCTGGTGGTGAGGGTCTTTGTCGTCGTGACAGGTGAAGAAGTGGTGTCAGATACCTCGGAGGCAGGGTTTGTGACAGTCCCAGTAGAAGATGAGGGACTGGTATGTGATGTCTGAGAGGTGGTGCTGGGAGATAAACCTGATGTAACCTCTGGGTTAGTCGTGGACGTGAGGCGCAGCGATGTTGCAGAGGTGGTTTCAGGAGAAGTCCCGTCGGTGGAGGTGGTGGATGATGGTCGCTGTGTCTTATCCTCTGTAGGTTTCACCGTTTCAGAGATTGTCGTATCTTGGGGAGTTTGTGCATCACCTGTAGGCCGAGCTGTGGTCACCGCTGTCGGGGTCTGAAGCGTCGGTGGTCCTGAGCTACTTGCTGCTGCTGCTGCTGCTGTGGTCACAACAACCAAACCAGCCGTGCTGCCGTTTGAGCTGCTTGCAACTGCCTCCTCTGTTTCTGCTGTGTGTGAAACAGAGGTGTGAGCTGTCGCCGTGACTTCTGCAGGATTGTGAGGCACAGAACGATCCAAGGTGGCAGCCTGCGTCTCTGCTTCCTTGTGTGCAGAGGTGAGCAGCATGTTTGCCGTGTTTGGTGCAGCAGTAGCCGCCTGGCTGCTTGTTTCTGTGATGGAGGTGATCTCCCCTTCCACGGAGAACAACACAGATATTCCACATAGCAGACGCAGACAGGCCTTCAAGCTGAGACGCATCATCGTTGAGTAAAAAGATCTGAAACAGAAGAACGGATTCATGTTCACAGGATCTACTGCACAAAGCTGCTGGGGGATAAGAGTAGGTGACACGCTATGGGGGAAAATCGATGTGTCATATGTCTTATGATGAAACCGTCATAAGTCTTTCACCACACCCGTTGCTCCATTTTAACAGAGAAATACACAGAACTGCAACGTTTGTGGAGTAAAACTCAAACTTCCTGAAAAAACTTTCTATACAAAAGAAGATGTGAAGTTGTGTGAGGTCTGAAATGTCAAAGTTAAGAGGTAAACAAGGATCTAAGGTAGGAAGTAAACAAACCTCAATACATGTTTTTCCTTTGGTGAAACTTTTCTTTTCAAAAAGTGATTTTATCTGATGGCATCAGCCCTCATAGCCAGAGACATTCAGACAGATCGCAGGTTTTAAATGTGTCTTACCTCACTGCTGGAGAAGCAGGTCGATGGACGTGAGGGATTCAAAACAACCAGAGTTGACTTCAGCTCATTTCAGCCGCTGTGTAAGAAACATCCTCAGAGCTCTGACATGCCGACTGATTGTTGCACTGCCTGAGACAAGAAACAGGAAATGTGCACCACCCCTCCGAAAAAAAGCAGCGCTATGAAACATTTTCAGATTGACGGATACAAACACACACTTCCCTAAACACTTTGCCATTTCCTTCTCAACGCTCAAATATATCACAAGGTTATTTTTGTTATGTAAGTTTATCGTAGTGTATAAATTATTAATAGTTATTGTAGTTATAAAAAAACACCTCTTCATCTTATGTTAATTACATAGATATAAGTGCATCAGGGAATTGCCAGACAAGTACATGAGTAAAAGAAAGAATCATAAAGCAAATAATAACTATATCTTTTCGCCCTTTTCTCTTTATTCATTCGTAACATTTTTTAAATATGATGATAACAGTAAGAGACACAGTAAAACATACATCTTAATTTTGAATTGCCTCCAAACCACTGTGCAGGGTATTTAAAAATTACAATGTGAATTCAGAAACAAATAGGAATAAAATGTTTATGTTATAGTTATAGCTGTGTCTCTTTTTAAGCGTTGTAACCTGAACTAATATAATTCTATCAGGGAAGGATTCCACTGAAGCTGCCAACATCTATTCAAACTACAAACAATCCACCTGAAAGTTAATTTATTCAATCAATCAACCTGAAGTGTGTTGTGTTGGCAACATGGCTGTTGTGACTGTTACATAACAGCGAGGCGGCTAATGCTCGGCCTCTTTAGTTACACACAGACAGGAAATAAAAAAGGCTTCTCTGGTTTGAAAATCATAACCGTCACTTCCTGTTCTAATGAGTCACACTGAGATGTGGTTGTGGAAAAACTGCAGAGGAAGATGAAAATCGTTGAGTGTTTTGAACGTTGCCATGTTGACAATATTCAAAAACATGTTGTGAAAGTGACTTTCAACCCAGGTGTTAATTATCTGTCTACATGCAAACTTATATATCACTTTTTCAGTTTATTGTTATTGCATTATATACAGTACAATAAGCAATTTATTAGGTACAACTAACTGAAGCTGTTGTTATTATTTGCTCCTCTCTGGTTGAGATATGATGCAACATGAGCACAAATTGAATGCTCCAAAATGATCACAGTTTTAACCACAACTCTGAAAGTATTCTGGGAAATGTAGGTATGAACGAGCAATAGCTTGAATGCTTAATGAGACCAGTTTAGATCATTTAGATAATTGGTGATGTCGTTTTTGAATCAAATATCTCTTGACGAGTTATTTAAAGTTGTCACCTAAGGCTCTGAAGTCATTTGAAAAAAAGTTCATGATATAATTTATTTTTTTAACAACAGGTTTACCCAAATAAATAGCAGTAATAGTAATGAATAATTAAAGTAATGTTATGTTGTTTCTGAGTTGTAATGTTACACGTACCCACCTCCTTCTTCTTCTTCTTCCATCCACAACAGTTGTAGTTCTGTACTCGGGCTGCTGTAATACCTGAACTTCCCTCATGGGGATCAATAAAGATTCATCTCATCTTGAAAGACAAATGTGCTTCAGCAGTGGAAGAAGTATTCAGATCGATAAAAGTAGAATTACCACATTTTACCAGCTTCCATTGTCCGTGTTTCTTCTCTGTGTAACTCAAGAGATTTCAGATCCACATCTGATGCCAGAGGAAGGATATGTGTGTATAGATAAGAAAAGGCAAAAAAGGAGGTTTCCGTGTGTAAAATCTTTATTATGTGCACAGAACTGTTTGTCAGGGGGTTCAGTGAAACACAAGCTGGGTGAGTGGTCCCTTCCCAACACCGAACTACTGGAGAGGGCGACTTTTAGTTTGACCCTTGACAGTGACAAGAGGCACCACTACATTTGCACAACATTTACACCAGAGAGATGCAAACCCCCTCCCCACCCTCCCCTCCCCCCCTTTAAAACCCAATGTTGAATTTCAATCCCCAGAAGAACAGGAAGCAAACGTTTTTTCGTAGGAATTCTTCCACATTCATAAATCTGATGGTTTATCAATGAACAAACTGGTGGGAGGAAAAAAGTTCAACGGCTATCGTTTAAAAAAAATCCAGCTCGACTACGTCATTCTACCAGGTTGTGACCGGAATGTACAACAGGATAGAAAACAAATGTAAAAGCAGTGCATGAAACCGCACACCATTCATATTTGGCAACACAAGAAAAAGAACAATGGAAATACTGATGCTACATACAGTTTCTGAGTAGTAAGTACAAACTTCACATAAGAATGTTTTACCACAATTTGGAAACAAAAAAAAAAAAAAAAAGAAGTTAAGACTTTTCCTTCAACAAAAAAAATGTCCTTTCTTCAAAATGAGCTGCAAGAGTTCTTTCCGTTTCTCAGTGTGTGTTGGGGCAACGTGTAAAACCGGAGGCTTGATGAGAAAAATAAAAAGTTCATCTTGGAATGTAGGCTCGGACCGGTCGCAGGGGCGGGCGGTGTCGAGCTGAATGAAGCCGAATCGGGAGAATTTGGCCGTGGCTGACTCCGTCCATTCGATTCCTCTCTGAAACAACGTCTCACATGGAGACCTTGGCGACCTGGTCTTCCAGTCTGGCGATCCGACGGTCTTGGAGGATGACACGGTCCCTGAGTGACTTGAACTCTCGGAGTACCTCTTCCAGTTTGTCTTCCATCTTCTGCTGAAACATTCACAGAGAGTTAACTAAAAATCTTTGTAGGACTTGTGTATTTACTTTGTAGATTATCAAATATAATCTAGTAATTAATCTCGGGGAAAATAAGCAGGGACTTCACGGGCCTCGAAGACCTGGAGCTGTTCACATTTTCCTTTGCTGCTCCACTGAATTGTGACCCAAATACCAAAGTATGTGCTGATCCATAACTTCTGTGAATTGTTCCAACCATAATAATTACTGTGAATGGGAGAGTGCCCATGTCAGCAGAAAAAGCTCTGTGCAAGTCTGAAAGAACATCTCTGAACAGTTTGACTGGGAGGAAACACAATCTGTTTTAAGAACCTAGTTAGATCCCAGTGAACTATTAGTAAGAATCTACTAAAGACAGAAGCATGAGTGCTGTGCAGGTGTTCAACACTCACTGCTGAGGGCGGAGCAGCGACGTGCTTCTGGACAGTCGGGGTGTTCTCTACTTTCGGCGCTGCCTTGGTCTCCAGGGCGTTTGACTTCACCACTTTCAGGTCCCGGGCCTTCGTGGAGACGTAGCCATCTTTGAGCGAGATGAGGATGGGGCCTCCATTCTTGCCGGCAAACCAGCCCTCTGCCTCCAGGGCGGGGTCGGGGCCGGCCGTGTCTGGATACAGGTCGTCCTGGAAAAGATCCGACTGGGCAGGGGGAGAGAAGAGGAAAGGTCAAGGAAAATTAAGGATTGTACAAAAGGCTGAAAGGTGGATAGAGGAAAACTGCGTGATATATACAGCAACAGTAAAAGAAACAGACTCACCTTTCGTGGGACTGTCATGATGATAGGTTCACATTTTCTCTCATGTAATTTGTAAAACCTGCCAAGAAGAGAAGTTATGGTCATTTTAATTTGACCTAAAAGGGAATACAATAGTGTTTCCATCTATTACTTGCATGTACATATTACAAGGTGCCTATATTTAATAATATATTTCCTAATATTACTGTCATAACTATCTAGATATCAATCTGTTTATTTGAATTTGTAAAAGAAAATATGTAAAACATTAATATATAAATCTACATTATTAAGTTTGAAAGCTGGATTTTAACAACAGAGGTTTAACCATGAGTGACACTTCTTTTAACTAAATTAATAGGAACGTATTGATAATAAACTAATTGATAATAAACTAATAACTAATTTGATCTGAACACAGCTTTTAAAATGTGAATATTTGCTGCTTTTCATAATTTTGATCTGCTTTTGTAGAAACATCTCTTAAGGGAATAAAATAGAACGCTTTCAATGCTGCTTTCCCCTCTAACTTTATAATATTGTATTTTACAATAAAATGTAGATAGCCTGTTATATATTTGAAGACCAATGTCGTCTGTATGAATATGAGAATGATAGAACAAGGAAATGTTTGGACAATCTGAAGTGGTACATAGCTGTTAATATTGAGGTGATATAATATATAGTAATTGTTGATTTTCAATCATGAATACTGACGTCTGTAAATACACACTTAAATATATATTTTATATTAGAAGTGCCTTTTGAGTATTTAATGCTTTATGTACTAATTTCTAGATTTTTATATCACACTGTATATCAAATAAATATACATTATTAATCCACAGGAGCCCACACTATCTAGACAAAGTAAAAAAACATAGCTGATGTGCTACCTTGCGATTTCACATTTGTTGACATCCAGGCCTCTTTTGGGCATGTAGCCCATGCCCCTCTGAGGCTCCTTGGTGGAGAAGGTGCTGAGGAAGTGAACAAACGGCGCCTCGTCTGTGATCTCAAAGTACCGGATGCTGCTGTCGCCCTGAGGACAGAGGGTCAGAGCCGAGTGTGAGTCTGTGAATCTGGTTATTGGAAACAACACAGATGTATCTTCATTTCACGAGCCTCTCACCTTT
Source organism: Limanda limanda (assembly GCF_963576545.1). Classification (NCBI taxonomy): domain Eukaryota; kingdom Metazoa; phylum Chordata; class Actinopteri; order Pleuronectiformes; family Pleuronectidae; genus Limanda; species Limanda limanda. Next base: position 34,822,165 of record NC_083636.1, on the reverse strand, counting down.
CCACACAGGTAGACGACACTGGTGTCGGGGTCGTAGAAGGGCAGCAGGACTCCGTTACTGGTGTCCATCTCTTGAACGTTTATCGGCTCATCCATGTTGTCCTGGTAACATAAGATCACATTTGAATTATTGTCACAGTTCAGCGGAACCTTGAGTTGTATAATTTACTGCCTGTGATTAATGATTAAAACGTAATTTCTGCCGATAATTCTGACAATATTGTCACAAATGACAATAAAGGGTTTCTCTGTGAATTCAACGCCCCCTGCTGGAGCAAAGAGGCTAGAGACACAAATTGGTCGTCTGATCAGCCTCAACACTGAAACCAGTTTACCTGCTGATCTGTGTGTATCTCGGACAGGCGGCTGTACAAATCAAAGTTCTATGAAAGTTGAACATCGCTTCCAAAGCTCTAAGTGTCGTGTGGATTCCAATGTTTCTGTGACATTGAAAAAGGGACTCTCCACAGTGACGTACACTTTTCCACAGGGCTAGCTGGCGCTCGCTCATGCGGCTGAATCCGGTGGTCAGAAGCTTTCCGTCTGCTAAAAAGATGGCTCTCATTGGTCGAGCTCCCTCATGGGCTTTGTCCTTCTCCTGAAAACACACAAAAACACCGGTCAGAATGGCCATGGCTGCGTGGTCGCTGACTCTGGGAAACATTATTCCACACGTCAATCATATTGTCCCCCCAGCAAAAAATGTAAAAAATCCCCTCAGTGTTTCTACTTACGGTCACAATCTTTTTCTTGCGGGGGTCGATGACGCGGACCTTCTTGTCCTTGCAGGCAGTGCAGAGCAGGCTGCCGTTGCGGTTCCAGCTGACACTAAAGATGACATCAGGGTGCATGTCCTCCAGGTTGATCATGGCCTGTCCCGTGCCCACATTCCAGATGATGATCAGGTTGTCACACCCTAAAATGGACACACACACGGCCTGACTGCACACACCTCTGTTTCCAAGTGTATTTTTAGGAAATCTGCATCACACAAAGCAACACGACAGAGGGCGGAGCCTGAGAGAGTTGGACAGATATGGAGTTCAGCTGTGCACAGTGGACAAATGGCAGACCGCTTTAGGGCAGAGGACGAAGCGGAGGCTCCAGTCGACGCTTACCTGCGCTGAGGAGAACGTTGCGAGCGGTGGGATGCCAGGACACGATGCCCACCCTCTTGGAGTGGCCCTCTAACACCACCACGGGCTCTGAGAGGGGATTCTCCAGCCCGTTCTCAGGGATCTGCCAAACCTACATGAGAAGAAAGAAATAAAAATTAGCAGCTTTACATACAGCCAGGAAAACACTGAAGAAGTGATTGAAATATATTGATGTCAACATATACTTGACATTACAGCTTAAAAAAGATTTATAAATAACAGGAAATTGTATGACACAATAAGGTATTCCAAGTATTCATATGTGATATACACATAAATAGCACTAGCATAATAAACTGTGAAGGAATCTTCACATGCATCACATGCTATTTAGAGATTAACTGTGACTTTACCATGACTGTGCAATCCTCGGAGCCGCTCGCAATGACAAGGTCATTATGAGGGCACCAGTCGATGTCCAACACCGGGCCCGTGTGACCACATACTGCCGGGTAGACCTTGTCTATGCGGCCGGTCTAAAAAGAAGAGAGGGCAGTTTGTTAAAAAGGGGTTAAAGGCTCTGAGCTTTATTTAACAACCGACTTCATACGTGGCTACAGAACAATCAAATGACATTTTCAAAAAACAGACGTCAACTCAAACTGTATTCATTCTAATATTAAACAACATCTAGTTTGTAAAACAATGAAAAAGAGGAAGTAACACTTCAACCAATTATTTCCCCAAAATGTATTTAATTGTGGTAAACGACTAAAAGAGAAGAGGGAAGTTTCAAATTACACTGAACTTAAACTTTAAGGTGCTAAACCTGAAAAGTAAATTCACGGTTGACGGCAGAGTCATCGAGACTTGATTATATAAACGTCATTGTCACATGAGCACACAGTTAACATGTTTTTACTGTGATGATCCATTCTCATCAGGGATGGATACTAGAGAATCCCAAACTTACAGTCAGTGCATTACACAGTGTGTGCAATATAAATTCATTAACCCAGTGGCCTACAATCCTGTCAGAGCCCCCCCCCCCCCCCCCCGCATCTGTAGATATCATGTCCTGAATGGGGGAAGTGTAACAGGATACAAATCACTTCCCTTTACTAACAGGCAGATTTACACATTGATTATCTGGGGGTTTTACTACAGATCTGAGCCTCAGGGTTCAGCAGCACGAGGTCACAGCAGCAGAGCACTGACGACCGCACCTATAGAGAATTGATTCAGCACATGTTCTGAATGCTAGAATATGACAGTGCACTGCTCCAGCCTCTGATTTACACCCTCTGTTCCCAGCTTCAAGAGACAGTGTTTCACAGATGTTTAACCCTATCTGTTGGTTAAAGCCAATATGAGTATGGTTACAGTCAGAATGGTTAAGATAAAACAAACAACAACATGCCATTAGAATAGAACTTTTAATAAGTTGCTTTCAGGCAGGGTCTGGACCCTTGCTCAGGATCTTTATGGAACTTTTCCTACAAGACCCCCCAAGTTAAATGTCAAGAAAATATCAGAGTGAGCCCATGTGAGAATAAAGAAAATCATTTCACAGTTAGTGGGCGGGTGTGCTCTACCCAGATGGCACCAGAGCTTTCAGAAAAATACTCATTCAGAGGAGTAACTACCACATACATTTGGATATTAATTGTATTTCTAATATGTAAAGAGGGACATATGACATGAAGTCTGCCTGAGCAGAGGCACAGACGGAGCAGTTGTGGTTCATTAACCACCAGAGCAGAACTAAAACCTCCAAAACAGCCTTGAGGAGCAGATTTGAGGAGCAGAGATTTGAATCGTGATGTACTGCTTGTTGGTGTCAGCTGATCTGAGTGTATTACAGCAGCCTCACAGATTAGGAAGGGACGCTGTACTCGGACCTTGAGTGAACTCATTCCTATTGAAATTTTTATTGGGTTGTGCAAATCTGGTCCTTACAGTTCTTCTGCAATGGAGCTAAAAACCAAACAAAAGCTTTTTCATGTCTCAAACAAGAGGGAGCGTAGCACAGCATCTGACCTTTTGTAGAGGAAGTACAAGGAATGCTCCTCCCCCGCTGGCATCGATGATGATGGCCACAAACTTGGGGTTGACGGCGCAGAAGGAGCTGTCCCATGTGACCCTGGAGACGCGGATATCATCATAGCACTGGTCGTTCCTCTGGGCCTGACCGAAGACATGACGGAACTTGCTCTGTCGCACAACTCGCCGCAACATATCTGGGGAGAGAAATAAGAGCGAGAACATTAAGCTGCAGCTCCAGGAACATTTTTACAACACCTTTTTGTATAAAAAGCACAAAACCGGAAAGTGGCAGATATATAATCCTGAAGTGAGCATCCTTCTGTCACCGCTGAGCCTGCTGAGGAAACCTGGAAGGGGAACGTTGGGCGTCCAGCCAGCACCGCCTGTCTGATGTGAGATTACATTTATTCCCTGTGACTCAGTTTGTTCCTGTGCATGCAAAGCAAATAAATCAGCTCTGACTACTGGAAAACATGAGACGCTGTTTTTTTGTCCTCCAGCTGTGTTTACCTCCTTATCTTAGGGCCATTTCCCAAACGTCTGAGTGGAAAAAAGGTTCAAGTTCTGCAAACGCAGTGATGTTGAGGTTGTTTCTATGTTTAGGTCGAAAGATTTATATCACCAATACAGTTTGTCAGCTGAGGCAAAAAATATAAACTGTATATTCATCAAACTGCCTTGCATCTCCAGATCCAATTAAATAAACGTACTATATATTTTACCATTTCACAGTGTGTGGAGAGCTCTTAGTAACCCAGAGCTTTAGCAGTCTTTATGAGTAAATGCTTTGCGGACTTTATGATGACGCCTCGTAAAGTAACTTCCATTTCTGCAAGACAGCAAAACCAAAATCTGCAGCCACGCGGATTCATTCAGGGAAAAAATGAGGCAACTCTTTCAAGGTTTAATCTGAAGATATTTTAAAGGGAACGCACTTCCTTTGTGTGATTGAATGTTCCTTTATAAATCCCACGTTCAAGTTTCTAGTACAATCTGAATCTGAAATAGCTTTATATCCTTTTTACATCTTAAGGACATTTGATTATTATTTCCAGAAAACGATGTCATCATCATCTCATCTTTCTGGATTGAAAGTTGAATTAATCAAGAACTTTGCCTTCCCTGGCTACAAGAAGAGAAACTACATTGAAGTGGTTAAAAAATTGAATTCTTATTATATATAAAAGTCTTATTCGCAAACATAAAACGTTTTTTTTCTGACGTATTGCAGTAGTGTTGTGCCAAGCTTGGTTATAATTTAGGATCTATTTCAGTGGGACACAATGAAAGCGGTCATCAGTGACGTTTGACTGTATTTTTGAAACAGTGAACACACCACAGATGGCCTGTTGCTGCACCGAGATTTTGGAGACACTCTAAATTCGCCTCTCATTGTGGCTCTGAGCTCCCTCACTCTCTTTTCTGCTTCAAGAGATGTCGTTTATCAAGTACAGACAAATGTTCCCACGTCAGAGTCAAGTGTTGGTTTCATAACGTCTGCGGCCGCGACATGAAAACCAAACACAATAGAAATTCCTCCAGGACCTTGCCTTGTCTTAGCACCATCTACTGTCATTCCTGAGTGATGGAGATACTTCAGTTTTAGTGGCATGCTTTGCGGTGTAATTATGTGGAAACTATCGCGCCGCAGGGCAGTAATTACGCCACCAGTCTGAGGCCACGTACTGTGCTGGTATACCGGATGCTGAGATTTGTCTCCAGTTAAAACGCCATCACACCAAACCACCTGCTTCTTCACATTCAATCACAGACTATCAAAATGGAAAAGATGAATCACAGTCGTCTGGATCCAGTATAGAAACTTGGATTTGCTTTCATGCACCAGAACAGTTTTGCAAAGAACTGGACAAAATGTAGATAAAAGATATATAAATAAAGAATCTGTGTTTTTTTAATGATTATAATGCTACAACACTAGGCATCTCTGGTTCGTCTCTGGTTCGACTCCACGGAGAAACAACAAAAAGACTGGATTGATCTGTCCAAAAATCCAAGAGGATTCTCCCTACCCTGTCTAGTGCCCCTGAGCAAGGCACCTTACTCCCCCAACATCTGCCCCCCGGGCGCCTATCACAATGTAGTTTTAATTAATAGCAATATAACAGAATTCTAATATATATTGATATAATGTGTATGCATTGCTAAAGCATGGAGAGAAGCTGTAAAACATAAAGGATGTACCTCAGATTTGTAAAATGTTTTACTGTTTATAGAAATAATAATGTGACATTAATCATGATAATTGTAGACTAGCGTATCGCCCCCCCTTAGCTCCTATCAGCCAATATCATCAGCCAAGCGTTAAACTGGTTGAGCTCGAACACGCAGCCTCAGACACTTTAATCAGTGACAATGTGAGATAATGATCAGTTTTAAAATAGATGATTGAACACGACACATCTTATGAATCCCACACTCTCCTCCTGTGAAGGCCCAGATTCCCACAGAGTCCTGATCAGTACAGCGTGTTCCCTCAGCCGGCGTTCAGCCTCCATGCAGGAGAAGCTGCTCTCCCTCCTCTCATGCACCTGATGACACCAGCAGCTCGGCTCCTGCAGGCTTCACTTGGTGTCATGCATCTCAACATGCATCTCTACAGCATGCTCCACCCCATCAGCTCCCAGCAGGTCTGATCTGTATCATGGAGGCCTGGCTGATGGATGTGCACTCACTCACTCATTCTCCTGCTGCAGCAGCTAATGCTTAAAATGTGATGATCCAATGAAACACTGATGTCTTCCCTGTCATTAATAAGGTGTAGTCAACATCTGCCTCCCTCCTCCTCCTCCCTCAGGTCTGTTGTTTCCAGTGTCTGGAGAATGCGACTAAATGGGTGTGCACACCGCCACCACCGCACCCCCCCATCACCACCACCACCTCCTCCTCCTCCACCTCTCCTCATCCCATCCCCGGCTTGTCTCTGTCTGTCCCTCCGTCCACACATGTGCAGGATTCACGGTCTGATTCCCGCATCACCGGGAGCAGCTGTGCAGTGAAACAATGGTCGCCGCTGGCTAACGTTAGCTCCTGTTAGCACGAAGCTAACCGTGTGTCCCCTCCTCCTCCTCCTCCTCCTGCCTCCATTAGAACAAGATGCTGTAAATCACATCATCCAGGTGACGATGACACGCAGGTGTGATGTTTTAATAAACAACCAAGCAGCGGTTGTATAAACCCCAGGGGATAAAGCTGTTAGCTTGAGTTAGCTAACCCCTGCTAATGAAACAAGGGGGTCAGGACCCGGCTGTGCAGATTGGTATTTGGGTGAGAACGCCCCAGATGTGAACCTCACTCACAAACGTCACCAAGCTTAAGGTTTTTAATTGAATAAAAAAGATGGTGTTTTATTTAGAGGTGATAGCGATGCTAGCAGGGGACGCTAGCCGTGGTTCTCCCGGGTTCCGCCGCGCTGCCCACCCGGCTCCGGGCAGCTGTGCCGGGGGATGGTCCCGTCTCCACCGCCGCCTACACGGAGGCACCGCAAAGAGGCGAGACGACTGGTGCTGCCATCCATTAACACCAGCACACCACTGACACCATGGGGAGTTAAACCAGTGCAGAGCTACAGTGTTTAACCATCCTCCCTCCGGCCGGACACTGGGCTCTACATCCACGGTTCGGTTTGTGCTAAGCTAACGCTGCTAGCTGCTAGCCGCGGTGGAGCTCCGCCAGCTGACGGCAGTGCAGACACATCTCCACCCCGGAGAGGGCTGCTCCCGCTCCCGATCCCTGATGCTGCACGGCCCCGGTCCACGCGTCACATGGAGAAAGACTTTTATTTTATTAAAAAAAACGTTTCTTACCTCCTCCTAAAATCTAGGCACGATTCTCTCACGCACGGGGAGGGGGGGGAATCAATCACAACACATGGATGTGGTGGTGGAGTCGCGCCCTTATCCTGCAGGACGTCGCTCTGGAGGCTCCACAGAAAACAGCCCTGACTCCCCCTCACTCTCCACAGACCCCCTGCTTCCTTTTCTGTTCTCTTTTGTGTGTGTGTGTTTTAAATCGAGTGGTGCTTCAGGACGCCGGTGCACGAATGGAGCATCCCCTGTGCGCTCCTCACCTGCGGTAGAAGACTAGTAGCAATCGTCTATTCTCATCGTTATTAAATTCAATAGGCTACTGTGGAAACCAGCTACTGCACATGCGCAAAAAGAAGAAGTCAGATTTCGGATCGGGGATGGGTCTGCAGGGAAGCTCGAGTTCCTCCACATGTCATCTTCGTGTCTGTTTTTCTAAATACATCCACTGGCTCTGATGGTCATCATGCACTGATCTGTTGGATTGTGCGTTTAGGAGCCAGCAGCATCTTTTGAGTCGGGGTCCTTGTTCCCCTCCCCCCTCTGTCCAATCCCATCCCCACCCCAGCCTATCCTATCTATCCACAATAAAGAACCCCCCCACCCAAACAACACCACACACATCCAGGAGAATCAGCTGTCAACCTTTACCTGTTTGCCTTGTCAGGTGCAATATTCATCTCACTTTGATTCTGTGTTGTTATTCTGGGTCTTACACAATATGTCCTTGTGTACTGTTTTTGTTGTTGTTCTGTCCTGCAGCTGCTGTATCACTTTGGTCCAAGAAGAATTTCCCCATGGGGACATTAAAATATATTTGATTTAATATTTGATGTTTCAAATTAAATTTGTGCTCCTTGGCTGAATTATCAAGCTCCAGGAGTTGATTCCATAGATTCTCTCATTTTAAACCTGATGTTTATATGTGACTACAGATAAAGGTCACACGTTTTTAATTTGGTATTAGACACATATTGAGGTTAAATTATTCGGTTCTTTTATAGAAATTACAAAAACTCAGATGGGATTTGAATGGTAATGTAAGATGATGATCGGTGTGAGGAAGACAAATGGGAGGTGTGCTGGAGAAATAGACGACCGAAAACAAGTGCAACCATTATGTGTCTATAAAATATGAATTCATAGAATTTATCACTGCTTAATGCATTGCATGTGCAAATCAGTCTATTTCCTGCCACCGTTATTCTCATATACAGTATTGGAACCTGTTCATCAGGTCAGTTAAACACACATTTCTTCAGTGTGTGAATTCATAGTTCAACCTCTTAACATACATCAACAGATGATTGGCACGTCCTTCAGTTGAAGCAAGCATGCAGCCAATTAAATCCCACAAATAAACTCAATTAACACGACCTCCACTACAACATGAAGTGCTGATGCTGAGGCATGTTTCCTTTTGGCTTTGAATGGCTTTGAAAGCAGCATTTAAATAAGGTTGATTAAAACTTTAATTTCCGCAGCTGAGATTGTGACTATAAAGTAAAGCAAGAAAAGTAACTAAACCAAAGGGTGTTGGGTATTAATTAGTGTTGAATACACAATCTGAAAGTGGAACTGTAAAACTATTGTCAAGCAAGCATGGAAGTTGATTCTTTACATTAAAAACAATCGTATGAGAAGATAATTCCTTCTCAAGCTCCAATTTAATGGATTTTGGAATCATATCACACACTCTTCTGCAAGGTCAAGAATTAACTTACAAAAAACCCACCACAGACAAGTCCGGTAAGTGTTATTGATTAATGGATTTCAACAGCTACTGAGCTCGTATGTCAACAGATCATATATGACACCTGAGTAGACCTTCTGTTGTGGAAAACACGATAAAAAGCTAGTACGTTGACCTTGAGTTGGATTCTTTTAAGGTTGGTGTGCACACGTGTGATATAATATTGTAGTGGTTCAAGTTACTGAGAGATTATTGTAAAATCTTGTATCTAAAATATACACATTTTAAAAGCGTTATATATTTTGTAAACAAAGAGATAGGACATGTAGCGGATACAAACCACATGTATTTGCTTATTTCTTAATCTGCTTGATTCTATGGAAGAGGATCTTGGAGCCGGCCCCAGTGTGAATTAGCAGAAGGTGAGAAAACATCATGGATAGTTTCCAAGACTGCCATCGAGATAATTAGGATGGATGAACACATCCAAATGTACACTTAGCAGTGAATGAGAGTGTAAAGAGCTGCACATGTTATGAATGTAGGAAAAAATGAAGGTGAACAGGGGCTGAGATTTATAAGATCAACTGATTGACTCAATGACAGCCAGGAATATGAAACATGCATTATTTTCTTCTATATTCAACAAATGCTACTGAGGCATAGTTGAACCATGTGAAAAACGTTGTCTGGGAAAATCCTGCTTTGGTGTTTTATTAAATTACTCTCGCAACCAGACAAGAAAAACAAGGCTCTTAATAGAATTTAGTTCAAAAAGTTTAGATGTCGTGTTTTATGTAACTGAGATCCTGTTGTTCCCTCACTGACATTTTTTCATTGAGGATGAACAGATCAGCTGCTTTGAGTTAAGTACAACAAAAACTAAAATATCAGCAAAAACAGAACTTTTCTAATACTATTAGATTAGCATTAGCTTCCATGTGGACTTGTCAAGTCAAACATTCACATACTGTTCAGAAGTATCAGGCTCTTTAGAAGCTAAATGCTCAACTAGCTTCACCAGCTTATTAAGTGTATTTAGTTCTGGGCAAGTTATTAACAGAGGGTTTATCTAAACTTTATTTTGTTGCCTGAAAGTGATGAAACCTAACCAGAACATTAAATTGCCGCTTCAGTCCTAAGTCCTTACCCTTTTTTGGGGGTGGTGGCACTTCCTGTGGTCTCTCTTTGGATTTCTTGGGTACATCGAAGGCGTTCTTTATTTGGGACACTTTCACACTTGGACCCTGCTCTGCCACTCGAACCTCAGCTTTGACCCCTTCAGCTTTGACCCGGCCCGGATGTCTCTGCATTTGATTTGCCTCCTTGACAATTTCTGACACAGGCTTGTAGGAGCCCACCTCACTGTCGTGTCCTACGTCCCAATCACCACCGGGAACCGTCTCATCTTTACGGTAACTGTAGTAAGCTTGGCTGTCGTTGCTGTCCTGTGTGTTGACCTTCTCATATAGGGGCTCGGGGTAGATTTCTCTTCTCCGTAAAGAAGCAGGTCTCGGTCTCTGGACCTCTACGTCGGACATGACCTCTGGCATGTGTAGACTTTCTGTGGACGTAAAGGGATTTGAGGTTTTTCTCGCACCAGGAGGAGGCGAGCTGTTATAGCTGGATCGCCTCCTCAGGGATATTCTCCTCTTGGACATGTCCAGGTTTTGCAGCTCTCTATCCGGAGACAGGCTTGCAATGCGCGCACAGTAGTCGTAGTCGATCATATCGCTGTACGGATCCTCCATGCGTCCGAGTAAACGGTGTTGACACGGCTCAAGGTCAACGGAGAGCCGGCGCATGTTGGATGGCGCGAGGTAGGTTCCTCTTTCGTCCCACAGCAAACACATGTCCTGGTTAATCGGTGCGTTAACTGGAAAGTCTTTGTTAAAATGAAAAGTGTGTCTTCTCTTGGCCTTCTCCTCAGAATGCGAATGAGGTTTGTTTCTTCTTTGCACATCAGTGGACATTAATTGTGCAGTTTTTAGCCTTATCATTGGGTTTTTAGGCTTTTTGGGGACCGGCGGAGGCGGACCTTTAACTTTGAGCTTTTCCTTTGGCATAGACTCATCTTTGGAATCGCATGAGGCGGGCATCTGTGAGTTGGCCACGCTTGTGTCGTTTTGTGTTTCCATTGTTGTGTCTTTCTTCGTCAACAAATGAGTTAAAGGTGGAGGCGTCACGACTGCCGAGAAAAGAACGAGTTCCCTCTCATTCTTTGAGTTTGCTACCTGTATCTTTTCATCGCAGGCTTCATTCCCTGGCAGCGGAAGAGAAGGGATCGCGTCGCAATGCTCCAGTGAAAATGAGGGATGGTCTCGCTGTGGTATTTCAGATCTCTGGGCCTTGGCCTTTGGGGGGTGCCAGTCGGCTGCTCCTCTTAAAGCTCGGTCATCCTCTTTCTTAGTGCATGAACTAACAGGACCTGATTTAGATCTCTTAGAAACAGCATCAGCAAACCTGTTCAGAAAGGATTTTTCAACTTTAGATTTTTGTTTATCAAATCCTGAATTGTGGCACTCCTTATTCTCCCCAGCCTGCTCTCCCTGTGCATTCAAACAACCGGCGTCCTCAAGCATGTTTCCCTTGAACCTACTGCTGTTGTTTTGCTCTCTCTCTGCTTTGGCTCTCCCAGTTGTCTCAGCGTGGGCAGCCTCCAAATGACTGACTCCTTTTAGCTGACACCTGCTGCCTGTCACTTCAGCCAAACGTCGACCCATTTCATTCTCCAGACAGGCAGCGGGTGAACCTCCAGCACGTGCTTCCACACTTTCAGCCGTCACTAAACGCGCGTCAGATGTTCCTCTGCTTTTATTTTCGCAACATTTCCCTAGAGGGCTATTCCTGGAAGGCTGGGAAAGGTTATCGTCACAGTGAGTTGCAGAAGCGTCTTCCTCAACTCTTCTTTTAGTGGATGATTGGAGGTTCTCTGTTTCTATCTCAGCACCAAAAGGATAATTTTCTCCATCGGAAGACGTCCAGGTTTCGTCCCTCTCAAGCACCACAAAGTCCTCTTCGTTGGTTGGATCACCTGAGGCGGATAGACCCCTGCTTCGAGTGTCGGGATCTAACTTGCTGCAGCTAGTTTCGGATTTCCTCCCGTTTCCCTTCTCCTCCATAGCCGTAGTCCTCGTACAGACCACAGCGTCACTCTCAGAGCCTTGCTTCTGGATTAAAGCTTGTCTGCTGTCTTTAGGTCTCAGAACAGTTCTTGACTCCTCGACAGTTGGTGTGACACTCCGGCTCTCCCTGTCTCCACCCACCCGCTTTCCCTTAGTGTTGAAAGGGTGCTGCTGTCGACACAGAGGCCTGATTGGCTGCCCAGTTTGGGAGTCTGTACGTGCAGAAGTGACTGCGTGCCCCCCTGCGTGCCCGGTCGCCAGGCCACTGACATTGCTCCCACTAATCCCATCAATACTCGGAGGGGTCGCCAAACTGCAGTTGTCCTGGTCCATGATCTCATCTCGCTCTCTGGTCTCCGGCTGTTCTGTCTCTCCAGTTTGCTCAGAACATTCTGAAGTAGTGTGCGACTCTTCGTCTTTTTCCGACAGCTTCTCCAGCTTCTGGCCCATGGTCGTTGTTCGTTCTTAGGAAAAGAGAGAGACAAATGTCAAGACACAGCGGCCTAGTTATAGTAGCCTAATAAGGATGGCGTTCCTCCCAGTCCTAATGAAATTAAACCACACAACAGACACTGCTGTCCATCTTTGACTATCGTGAATATTTCTCTATTTTTGTATATTCGTCTATATGGCTCACACTTGCCCTCCCCTGTCCTCTCTGCCTATCTCCCCCCCATTCTGTCACAAAGGAATGCTGCGGTTGCTATAATTAAAGGTCCGACTGCTGCCTGTGAGTCAGTAGGCCAAAGAGGAAACAGGACAAGTGAGATAAACGATCGGCCGCCAGGTGCCAAGGTCAAATATAATGCCCAGAGAAAAATGCGTTCTCATAACTACTTCCAAATACATGGACGTTACATTTTAAGATGTATATTAATAAGTCTTCAATTGCATCAAAGTCTTGTTTATCAGGATTTGTGGATTTGATAACTAATTTTGTACAAACATGCCTCTTCAGAGCCAGCGCAGTGTGGGACATCACGCAATGTCAATTACCGCTTTGGAGACAAGGTTTCTTTGTGCGCTGTGTGCCTCCCTTCGAACTATCTCAATGTTTATGATTGTTTTGGTTACGGCCGGGTCTATAGAAAGGTCACCTGGAATACGTGATGCAAGTCACAAGTGCCTCGAACGGCTGAACCGAGCTGTTTGTGCGCAGCCCGATGAGATTTTAACCACCGACATGACGGATGGTGGAGGAGAGATTATTACAAAGGGAAAACGGCTCAACGGGCTTTGAAGTGACATTTGGAATCAGGAGTATTTTTAGGCTGCAAACGCACAACTAAAGGGACAGCTCCTGTACACATAACTTAACAGTTGCTTTAGGATTATGTTGAATACTAAAATGACACATTTCCTCCCATAGAGCCGTTGGTTTCTGGAGTTGAGAAGTGAGTGAGGAAAGAGAGGTGACAGAACCTCTTCACCCCTCAACTGCAATCATGTGCTCTGCTGCTCGTGGCATTTGAAGCACGAGAAGTGCTGAGTGACACTTGTCAGTCCATTTCATGAACATACTTGTCCACAGCACATAAATAAAATGATTCCCCTTGATGTTTATTGGCTCCTTTTTAATCTATAAATAAACAATCTATAAAGAACTATATCTATGTATATTGATCCAGCTTTGACATCTGAGCTACACACGCTGAAAGTGCCCGGCAGCTGAGAACAATCGATTACAGTTAGTTAACAGTTAACAGTGATGATTAAATTGATGAAATACTAAATATAAGCAAAAGTTGATGGTCTGTTACAATTGACAGATGAACATTTTAAGTATTAAGATAATATTAAAAGGGTCAAAATTTAAAATTGAAGCTTAAAGATTTGTTGGCTAAGAGTAATGTATAAATAGTTAGTTCAACTTAAAGCAATCATTGAGTTCATCTGACAGTGTGTTTGTGCTTCTGCGACACGCACAACACAAACACACACTAATAGAATTGACAGAACATGTAACAATAGGCTTGTCTTTCAGCAGCGTTTGTTTTGTCATGACACAAACTGGTTTTAGGATATGATGTCGCTTACATTGATCCAACGCTTGACAGACACGTGCGCTTGAAGCTCTAGTGTATCTCATAGTGTTATTTTGGGATGGATGTGTTACAATAGCAGCGTTAGAGGTATCTGTGACTCTGACTCTGTGACCCCCTCTCTCCTTACATCACTCGTTCTTGTGCATCTCATGCTTTTAATACCAAACACAAACTTTATAAGAGACTCGTGACACAGAGTGCACCAACTATTAGCCCAGTCAATTACCTCGGACTTTGTTTTTCCTTCTACAAAACACAGTGACAGGCCTTAAGAGCAGCGTAGGACATGATATATCTCCAATGTCCCTTAGACAGGATGGTATTCAGACACATGATCTAGTTTGACAGTGAAAGTTTCATAGCTTTATCTACAGCAGAAGTTAGTCATAAAAAAGATAAATGTGCTTATTTTAAAGTTGATGGATTTATGCAACATAGCAGCTCCTAATGATCAATGTCGGTGGTTGTGTAGAATATAGTTATACAATATTTATCAGCATATACAATACAGCCACAGATATTAAAACAATGCAGTTTTAATATCGTATACATTTGTTTCTGTCATTAATGTGGGAATTATGTTTTTACCTTTAAAATTTGAATTCTCCTCCTGACCTGTAGTTGCTATAGACTTCACCATCCCACTCAATACTGACTATTCTTATCAATACTTGCATCCCAAAAAACTAACTTCTTGCAGTTTTAGAAAATATTTAATAAGGGCAAAAGTTACATTAATATAAACATTTCATTGAGGCGTAATACTGCAGAAAAGGTAGATACTTACTGAGGCTGGTGTTTAAAAAAGATGCTCCTTCTGCCTGTGTCAGACTTTAGCGTTTGGAGGAGATCCTTTCCTTCAGCTGTCACCTGCCCCATGTCAGGCTGACATAATTTGAATAATTCAATAAGATCTCTCTCTGCCCGGTTGATTTGACTGAGAGAGCAAGGCCACGGGCTGCCAGAGACGGGAGCGTTTCAATCACACAGATACAGAGATGCACATACAGGACTTCCCTCATGGTACTTTTTGTGTACTTCACCTTTATTGACTGGACACTGGACACCAGTCTGAACTGGGATGAGAGAATGGGCAAAGGGCCGGGTCGGAACCAAACCTTCAGCCGCTGCAGGAGGGCCATGATGTTTTTTCCCTTTTAAGTTTCTCTTGCTGGATTGATACCTCTTCATAACCAGGAGAATCAATATGTATGGTGTATTGAAAACACAAATAAAATCTGTTTATCTGTTCTTACTTGTTGTGGGAACTGCTGGTTTTCTCTCTAATTTTTAAGGTCTCAAATATGTTTAATGTATGTTATGATATGGCACTTTACAAATACAATTGAGTTGAATCAAATACGTGCACAATAAACCCATTCTGCAGAGGAAATGGTTTATTTCCATGATAAACATTAGACTGGACATCAGTTTAACAAAATGTAAAAAAAAGTGCATTACACATGAACATTGGCAATGTACAGTACAAGTAAACAAAAGACGATCAACAAAATCCTCCTCCCAGGTAGGTTTTTCATGTTCGGTCGTTTCCACTCGTCTCATGCATTAGGGGGCAAACTTGTGCTCTGTATCAATCCACTCTATAAACGCCCCCCCCATCCCCTGAAAATACAATATATGTCTTATTTAATGTCTGTCCTCAGTCTCTGGCCCTTAAAGTAGGATTGTCAGTTTGATGCCTGGGAATGAAGCAACAATAATAAATAAAAAATTCTATAATTTTCCATTTTTAATAGAGCCGTAGGTCATGTGACAAAATTAGAGATGACCCCCCAATTCTTTTTTTCTGCTGTAGCATTATCAGTGCTTTTCTTAGTCCTGACCACATCTGCAAACTTGTCGACTCAATAATAAATGGAAGAGGAAAATATTTACAGACTGGTAATTAAATCCTTCTTATCCTTATGCTTTAATGTAAATAAATGATAGTTCTCATTCCAGCAAGTAAGGTTCCTCAGCCAGCTATTGAACCAATACCACAAGTTTCAACAATATCAAACAAGTACAATGTTATTATAGGCTATTTAATAAATGGAAGTCCATCACGTATGTGTCTGTTGAGGAAGAGGAGGCTGCTGTGCATGAGCTTATCTGTGTTTGCATACATTGGATAAATGTGCCGAGTTATACATTGCAAAGAGCGTGGTTATTATTGGGAGTGAGGGGAAGTCATGTACAACAAAAAACCCTTCAACACACTCACAGAAACTCTGCAAAGCCTGTGATGCTTTATGGCGAAGCTAAGGCCGAGGTTAAGGCACTTAAATGCAAAAACAAACTCAACACGTGAAGCAAACAACCAAATATCTGTGCTGCGGTCAGGAAACACAAGCGGAGAGTTGTCGAGCACCGTTGTCCGGCCAACAACTTACTGAGAACCACTGCATTCATTCAGAATTAAATGAAGAATACACTGAAGGAGTTGTTGGAGATTTTGAGACGTAGGCTTGTTTGCTTTGTTGTCCAGAGTTGGAGGAGCTGTCACTGTGATGTATGAATGGGAAACATAATGCAGTCGCTTAGCTTAGCATAAGGACCAGAAATGAAGGAACAGAAAACATGGGGTTTTTTCAAAATGACAAATAGACTGGAGGCAATTAAATCATACCCATCTTGAGTCAAGATATATTCCTTATCAATGGTACCCTCCTCGTAAGGTGCAGTAAAATAATATCTGATGATCTTTCTGAGACATATCTAACCTTGCATTTCAACCACTTAAATCCATTTTTAAAAATTAATTTCGATTGATTTAATTGATTACGACAACTTTATTTTGCCTTGCACTTACAGCCTTTTACCAGTAGGATATGATGCAGCCCCCTCAGTAACCCTACTTCCAGCGTACTTAAAGTTATGTGGGTGTACACTTTTGGTTTATGAGATTTAATGTAATAATTACTTTAGAGGTGCCAGACTTTTCAGAACCAGGCTTTTCCTTCAGTCTTTATGTTGAGCTAAATATCTGATATACTCAATATACTATTCCTTTAGTCCGTCTTTTACACTACGCTTCTTAATGCTTTCAGCTGGGAACTATTTATGGGAACTTTCTGTAAGTGCTGTTGTTGCACCAGACTCAAATGTCCACATGAGGGGAAGGAACCGGTTAAAGGCAAAACCACATTACTGAAATCTAACTAGCGGAGCAAACCTGCAGCTCCCTGGGATTCATTTAAGAGAGGAGAAGGAACAGAGGAGGCATTATTGTTTTTTCCCCCCTAAGTTTCTACAGATAGATTTGAAAGAAAAGCCAAATCGAAAAACAATAAATGATAAGAAAGGTGATTTGATAATTTGCATCCATTCTTTGTACAGTTCTCCTGAAGCACTTGGATCTCTAAACACAGTAATAACACCTGCATGTGCTTTTCCTAAACAGGCGTCATTCAGAACCACTCTAGCACACCCAGCGTGCCCAAAAAACAAAAGCAACACAACATCAACTAAAGAAAATAAAGTCCTGCGGCACAGCAACTTTGGATCGATGGCCTAATTTTAACCAAACAGGTTAAAATAATATACCTCACGCTGTTCAATGTGCAATATGAAAAGTTCAAATAAGAATTGAAGAACTGATGGACTACAGGGGACTGTGAAACTGGGAGTTGCAGTTTTAATAGGTTACTTCTCCATTTAGAAAATAAAAGGAACTCTTGTCTTGTCAGTTGATAAATTCATATTTTTTCAACTTTTACATTGTCACCAAGTATTTAATTAAATTGGAAAACAAAAAATGTAACGCAAGCCTGTGTCCGATGACCAATGCATCAATTAAATTATTCTTACAGTAATGGGCTACAGACTGCAAGCTGAGAAACTAAATACGTCTTTGGAGCAGGTGTATTTTTCATTTCTGATTATTTTTTGTGACTTAGTGCTTTGAAATTAATTCTGACTAAATGTAGATATGCATCTGAACTACGCCTGTGCGCTGTGTGAATGGATACTAGAGTTGTGCTCGAGTGTAAAATCTATATGTGATCATTGTGCCTTGCAAATAATTGTGGGTTCAGCGAAAGGTTTTTCAACATGTAACCAAAAGGTTTACTGGGTGAGCCTATGACATAAGAGCCAGATGGTTCACTGGTCAAAGGAAACTGTGCTTAGCTTCTCTTATGTTTATTATATATTGTTCGACTACCAAACGAATTTCCATAAAACTTGGGCCGAAATAGTTCCCCTTAAAATGTTGGCACCGATCCGGACGATTCAGGAATGTTTCTTTCACTTTCTTTAAGATTGAGAGATTTTTTTTTTGATGGTTTCCCAGAGAATAATTAGGTGAAAACTGAACCTGGTAACATGATATGGCTTTAGTTACATCAGAAATGACCTGAATAAGAGTGAGTGATATTTAAGCGTATCATTGTTTCTTGATGCCTGGATGTTGAAATATGTTTTTCAGTACATGTATTTCAAAACCCTGGTGAGAATGAAAGATGATTTTAAATGTGTTTTTCTGCTTAAGCACATTGAGGATATGCTTTGTAATACTGCAAAGTCATGCGTGGCTAAACTGAGCACTTTAAGGACTTAATTACATTAACATGAATGGAAGGTGGGGGGTGAACCAGCCACTGAGCCGAAACAAAAGTCTTTGACCAAAACTAGTCCGACAGATATCCGTGGTCCGAGGTACGATGCTTTTCAAATGCTCACATCCGCTCACATCCTTTTATAAAAAATGATTAAGCTTCCACGTGAAACGAAAGCAGCTGCGGCAAGAGAAACAGAAGTGAAGTTGAACAGGGATTCCGTTTATCCGTGGTGACATGAGGACATACTGCCTGGAATCAAACAGGATCAACATTCATCGAGCGCCTCTCGATACTCTCGATGAGGTGGATTGATAAAATACACAGGACACCGACAGAAGCAGGTTACTCCAGGTATTTTTCTTTCCATCAACATCAGAGTGTTAACGACAGCTCTCTGAGGAGTCTCAAAGGAAACGAGTAGATCTTACAAACCACCACTAAACCTGCGTGTTGATGGTTAAAATGGCAGCAACTCCGAGGGACGCGAGAGAAGTCTTCAGTCCCAGTATGAAGCCAGAAGCGTTCAAGCGTTTAATGGTGTGACGGTGAAAACAACCAGCCTCATCTCCATCTTCATGCCAGCAGACGCAAAAGCACAGAGAGCTGCTTGAGGCCAGGACCTGACGGGACAGGTCAGACTCAGGCTTCGTTTCTGGTACCACACCACAGCGGCAGTCATCTAAAGGCTCTCAGCCATCATAGTGTACCCGGTGGAGGCAGTGTTCCTCCTCCAGCTCCTGCTTTAAGGCAGGGGGCCCACCGGGAGCTGGGCCTCCATCCCCAAGCTTGGCAGTTTTTCAAGCTGCTCCGCCCTCTGTCGCATCAGTTCCAGACCGAACTCGATCCCCAGTCCTGGCATTTGCAGCTGAGCCAGAGCCTGCTGCTGGAGCTCGGCTGCATCACCAGGTTGGAGTTTTAAACCTTCAGCAGTAGCAGCACTGACCGTCCCTGAACCCTCCCTGAGCTGCACATCCACGTTTACCGCAGTTGGTTGGTCCATGTCCTCTGCCTCCTCGCAGCTCATGGGTGACACCAGTTTCAGGCGATGTGCTGGTGGGACGCCGGGGACGCAGGTGGTGCAGCGGTAGAGGTGAGCACAGGGCTGGATCACGTCAGGGGGGGCGACTGCAGGGGCCGTCAGAGACTGCAGAATTGGAGTGGAAGAAAAGTTGGTCCCTGGCGGATCTATGTATATAGAGGGCACATTGTAGTGGCGGGAGGAGTAGAGGCGGTGGGAACGGCCTCCTACTGGACGGTCACAGCGCCGCCCTTGTGGCAGACGCAAGCAGTCTTTACAGGACTGATAGGAGGGCTTCACCTTTAAAGGGTTTCCTGTGCTCGCACTGTCCTGCAAGGAGTAAAATTGGAGGAGAATGCAGTATATGGTCAGTGACATGCAGAATATTTCAAATGTTAACAGTCATGTATTTTTAAGATATGCAGATAAACAGAAATCAATCTCAACTCACATCGAAAGCTGCAGGGCAGCTGCGTTTGGCCGCTAGCCGGTTGCTGTTGTTGGTGTTGAGGTTGGCGAGACCCAACCGTCTCTCCTCCGTCTTCTCACCCTCCTCCCCCGCCCTCCTCCCATCTGAACCTCCAGGGGTTTGAGCCAAGGCCGCCATTTCAGCCTCCTCTTTCTTCGCCTCTTCCTCGTCCTCCTCTTCCAAAGTACTGAACTCAAGTCTTTGTCTCATCTCCTCCAGGGGGTCCAGGCGTCCACAAGTCTGCGCTGCCGTGCCCGGCAGAGCTAGATGGGCCATGGGGAAACCCTCGTCCTCCAGTAGGGCGTCTCTCTCCACGTCTTCAATCTCGATGAAGACCCTCTCCATACCCAGCAGGGGGGGGCCCCGTACTGGGGTGGAGGGCTCACTGTCTAACGCAGAGTCTGACAAACGTCTGAAATAGTAATTATAGTTGAGAGAGTCGAGGGGCTCCATCTCCAGACCCCCAGCCCTGCAGGGAGACGCCCCACAGCCCCCCCAGGCTTCCTCTCCTCCTCCACCAGACGCTTGTAAATCCTCCGATCCCTCCTCCCCTGTTCCCGGCCTCCACAGCTTGTTGTGACGATGTTTGCTGTGAAGGACAAGTCAACTTTGGTTTACATGTGAAGCTTGTGTGAGTGTGTACCACCCCCACCATGACTTGAGCAATCCTCAGTGAAACCTGTGAACCTTCTCACCTGGCGTCCAGGATTCCCTCGTACTCTGCCAGCTGTCTCATGAAGCCGGCGTTGGGCTGGGCTATGCTCCGCTTCTGCTTCACCATGTTGTAGGCTTTCTCCAGAGACCAGCCGTATTCTTTCATTGCGTAGGCAATAACTGTCGAGGCCGACCGGCTCACGCCCATCTTACAGTGCACCAGACACTTGGAGTTATTCTTCCTATTGAACAGGAAGGAAATCTCATTATTTGGTGATTAAGTTGATGATGTTAGGACAGAGAAGCATGGATCAGAAACTATGACACACTATTATTAGATCAATAGGATGTCGGGATTTTTAGGATTGTGCTGTTTTAAAGCTTCACATTACAAACATCTTCTTTTTTACATCAGGTGAGCATGGTTAGACAGTTGCATAGCAACCAGTCCGACTGCACCATTTAATCTCTCTCTATTACTGGAGCGACTCACAGTTGTGTGATGTATTTGGAGACAAGAAAAAATGTGTCCTGTATGACCATACCCTGGTTCTGGTCCTGGATAATGAATGATGTGAGAGAGTCGAACTGTGACAGCTCATAAAAAAAGTCTAAAATCTCCATCTAATAATACCACAGTGCTGTAGGAGCACAGTTACAGTCTATCATCAGCATAGGCCATAACACCAGGCTGTTACAGTCCATATATCTGGATCATTTCACCCTCCACTCAGCTCACTGGTTTATGTTTTATGTGCAGCGCCTCACTTGGCTTTGAGGATGAAGTTGTAGGTGTCGTTCCAGTGGGCCAGCAGGTCGGTGGCGTCCTCGTCGTACACACGCACGTTGTGATATGCGAACATCCCGGGGAAGAAGTTGTCAATCTCTCTGGTCACGTTCAGGATGTAGCCCACTCTGCAGGGGAAATGAAGGAACGTTAACTCTCAATGCAGGGACCAGATTCTATTCTCTTGTTGTACACATTCAAACCATTCACTCATGAACCAGCACACTTTATTTTACCTCATAAATAGAGTGCATTTTGCTTTTTGAACTAGGAGGTTGGATTATTCCACAATAACAAACTATCAATTGTAATATAAAATAAATCAATACGTCAGCAAGACTCAACTAAAGTAAATCTAACAGTATATTTTTACAGATATTAGCAACTAAAAAATATAAAATACTAAAAATTATACTAAAAATATGCATTGATATGATTTATTGAATCCAGTGTCAGAATAAACCCTGTAATATTTAATAAGGGAAATATTATATATGTTTATCAGCTCACCCGCAGTCACGTAGCTCTTCAAGGTTTGAAGCGTTCCACTCTGAGCCCTACGAAGGTAAAGATATGAACAATTTCAATTTGATAATTAGTGGTTTATTTATTTAACTAATTTAACTGTATTTTATTGAGAAAAAAAGAACCACATTGTGTATTTAAGTATCAGCATGTGGGGAAAATGAAGAATATAATGTAGACGTGTGATATAAAAACTCTCACCAAGTACACATGGTCCAAGATGAGTGTGGCCTTGTCCATCTGACCCAGGATCAGGAGCATCTCGTTGTCTATGAACTCCTTGTATTCCTTCAGGTTACAGCTCATGTGCTGCTCCAGCTCGTTACGGATCTGATGTTGAGAAACAAACAAGTTAAAATAACTATTTGTTTAATGATGTATTTCCCATATTCAGTCAAATACTAGAATACAGCTTTACGGGATTATATAGACAGATCTAGAACAAATGCACACAGATGAGGCGTTAGTTGGACACATGCCTCCTTGGACGTGATGTTCTCCAGGTCCTGAAACATCATGAGGTTGCGTAGCTTGGCTTTAATGAGGCACTCTGTTCTCTCTCGCTCCGTCGGCCTGTACAGAAAAAAATCAATAGATCAATATGTTTGTTCAGCTGAAAACAACATACACAAGCCAGACCATAGACTTCATATAAAGATGAACAACATTAAAACTCCCCCATAGTGAAGCCAAGTCATCATGGTCGCCCCCTGGTGGCTGGCTGAAAACCCCACATGCTCTATATTAGTGGTCATTTTTGAATTAGTTAATGATGTAATAAAAAGAGCGTGATTGACAGCTCAGAGTGGCTAATAACTGGTAGAGTGTATCTATAGGATATAGACCAATACTATTATAATATTTAAGTGTAGGTGTACTGCAACTAGAACTGGTGTGAGATGCAGCCTGAAGCTTCTCACCGGTCGTCAAACATGGTGGGGGAGTCGGGCCGGGTGGTCTCCAGGTCGGTCATGGTGTTCCACTCGTTGACGCAGCTCTGCTCCGAGGTGATGCAGCTCTCATAGAAGGCCATCCACGTGAGGGCAATGCCCCCTGGGAAGTAGTTGAGCCGGCGCGACACCTCGCACGCTTTGTGCAGGACCTGCAGGGCAGACCTGTGGCAACACACAGCAAAAAGGCTTGAAGACCACAAGTAATGTGACAGGAGCAGAAAGACAGAAGGCAGACTTGTTTATTTGTGATTCTGCTGAGTGACCAGCAGGTGGCATGCTGCTACAATAGGAGATCTCTGAACAAATAAATGTTTTTTGGTAAATGGTTTTGTATTTATATAGCGCTTTTCTAGTCTTGATGACCACTCAAAGCGCTTTACAGTACAGTTTTACATTCACCCATTCACACACACATTCATACAGTGCATCTATTTGCAGCACATTGTTATTCTTTGGGGGGCCATTCAGGGTTCAGCAGCTTGCCCAAGGACACTTCGGTATGCAGATGGGTCAGACTGGGGATCGAACTGCCGACCTTCAGGCTGGAGGACAACCACTCTACCCCTCAACCACAGCCGCCCAGTGTGTGAATAAATGGCAAAAACTTTGAAGTACAATAGAGATTTAAGGAGACAGAACAATGAAATGTATGGATTTATTTTCTTTGGTTCCATTAAACTGCAAATTAAATGTCTACGGGATAAACCAACTTCACACTCTAGAAGGGAGACCAGTGTCCAGTGATGGAGGGTTCTTCAGTTTACATATTCATAATGTCACAACTAAATGATGACATCTGATTTATACCATATTTCTAAGCTTCATATTTTTCAAGAGGATGACATATTTTAAAAGTTGTACAAGTCAAGGAATGTTTACTATGGTGTGATTTATATCACAACTAACTGTGGCACCAGATAACAACATGTCCTGTGGTTGGTGCACATGGACTAAAACTTGTTTCTATTTACTTAATGTAAAAGTCTCAATCAACACACCACACACACGCCGCAGTAATCCCATGTAAACAAAAACAGTTTGCTCACCACATTGCCTGCACCGACACAGGCTTGAAGACATGTGAGCGCCCCGCTGTGTTCACGCTGAAACCTCTGGAGGAGAAGGAAGAAGAGGAAGAGGAGGAGGAGGAAGATTAGTTTGAGTCCGGGTAGAGATGAGCTGTGATGATGGGGTGTAAACATGGACTGGACGGGGCTCGTTTCATGGGACTATTCAGGCCGTGAACCAGTGGAACATTCCTCCAGCACACAGACACAGGGACAATGTTACCAGGTCAGCAGGAACAGGAAAATGAGGGTAGTTCACCCCCCTGACACTGGGGGGCAGCAAAACCAGCTTGAGACCCTTAAACCAGCTTTCACTTCACTGTTCTTAATTGTTTTTGTGTTATTTATATGTGTGAGGGGTGCTATATAAATAAAATATCATTATTAAAGTAGTTCTGTAGCTACACTTGGACGGCTGATTCAATCATTAATTATTCCATCTTTCGTGAAAAGGAGAAAATGAAACTCACCCATCTCCATCTAAATGTATGTTGGTATCACTCCACAGTGGCAGCACCATCCCAATGGAGCAGTTCTTACTGAGGGTCAGAAAGGACACGTCATTTAAAAACATACTAATCGGTGTGAAGGGTACTGTGTGTAGATGTGAGGCTGCTGGGAGATTATTTACTTGTCCTTCTCCGTGAAGTCCATTCCCAGGACGATGTTCTCCTCTGTATCTTGATGACCGTTGGTGTAGATGACGACCATGTAGCGCACCCGGTCCGACCAGCCGCTCTCTAACCGCACTGCCTGGGGAAACAAAAGGAAAAATAAGAATATCGTGTTTACTGCTGTCGTCAAGATAGGTCCCGAGCCAGGAGAAATGAAGAGTGAGAATTATACAAACCAGTTTAATGCGATCCTCAGAGCGGAGGATCTTAAACATGACCTGCAGGTGCTGAGGTAAATCACCTGAAAGTGAAGCATTTTGAGACAGATGATTAAAATAGAAGAAGATGCAGATTATTACAGTTGTTTTTTCTGACGTGGTCTGATAGAAGTGTTTTATAATGATAATCTGAAAGACACTAATATCCAAACTCACAATACAGACATAATAACATACACACTCAATAACAATGTCTGGGCTTTATGACAAAAGGACAAAAGGACCCCACGACCCAGCTGACGTCCCCTCTCTCAGAATCTCCCTCGCTCGCTTGCTCGTGCAGACACACACACACACACACACACACACACACACACACACACACACACACACACACACACACACACAAACACACAAACACAGTGACATTGGACATGTGTCTCCGCAAACAGCATAATTTGCTACAAACTGACCAGTCATCCTCTTTCACTGTCCATAAGCAAATATTTGCAGTTTTCTCTCAATGAAGACCAATCTAAACCTGACAACCTGCTGGTTATCATGTGTGTTAGTCACCTGAGTCGTGTACAGTCTGAATCAAGACTTCAGACTCAACAAGGACGTCAGATAAGGACCTTGAATTATTTAAAAAAACGAATTTAAAAAGACTGTACTGAGCGTTGAGTTTATTTTTAGACTGAGAATGACTATGACAAATTTTGATGTCACTTTGATGTGCAGACAAAGAGCAGCGGTGGGATTGTGTAAAGCTTGGGCAGAAGAAAAACACACACATATACCTGCAGTAATTTAGACAACACACACCATCAGCCACTGAGAGCTGGAGGACGACTTCAGCATTGTTCAGCAGGAGCTTGTTAACAGTAACTGTCTATTCATTTGAAATAGCTTTCAGCAAACTGGCTTGTTCTTTGTTTAAATCTTTTTTGGGCGTCCCCGGTGTTAACGGCGAGTCACACCCAGCTCGGTAACGGTTGAGAATAAACACAAAACCCACAGAGGGAAAGAGTCGCCACAGCAGCTCAAACAGAAGAAGAGAAAAGCTTCTCTGTTCAGTCGTTTGTGTCGGTTCCTACCTGCATGTTTGTGGTGGCTCGGGGTCTCTGGTCCTTGTGCAGTGCCGCCCTGCTGGAGGAAGAGGGCGGCTCCCTTGACCATGAAGAAACTCTCACTGAGGCTGAAACAAAAAGGAGTGGGACATAAAGTGAAGGCTTCAGGAACAGTGAACTTTGGGGGATGAGTGACCTGCAATAATCGAGGAGGAAACGTCCAGATTCAAGTCCTGAAAAATCAAACTGACTTAGAAGGAATCCCACAAGATCTGTTATAGATGATTGTCACAAAACAACATCTACTCATGAAACACTTTCATTCACCCACACATGAATGTTGTGCTTTACATCACAGGCCTTGTTGACTCCTCAGAGCATAGTGTTAGTATTTGTAAAATCACATCAAATTTGATCTGTATAGCCCATATTCAAGAATCACAATTTGTCTCTTAGGGCTTAACAAGATGTGACATTCTCTGCCCTAAACCCTCAACAAGAGTAAAGAAACCACAATCAGATGCCACCACAATCCACCATCACTATCCACAAATCCATCATCACGGTCCACCACCACTATTATGATCCACAATCCCTAATCATGTTCCACGATCAGCTGCCACCACGATCATGATTTGTAACTGTAAAGACTGACTCTGGTCTCGTCCCTCTAAATGACTTTGGTCTGGAGGTTTTTGGTTGTGTGTCTGTGTGTCTCAAAGAATCTCCATTAAGGTTGTAGATTTGTCATTGGGGCCAAATTAGAAATGGAATCACATAAAGAAGAGAAACACAGGAACAGTCAGGACACTGTAGGTGTATATGCAGTCAGTGGGCACAAGAAGGACAGGAGCCTTGTCCGTCCTGATCCAGTTCTGTGGCTTTAAAACCTGTCTCTCCTGTCCAGTCTCTTTTGGATGCAGGACTCCCGGGTCATGAGACACTGTGAGAGCCGCAGTGAGCAGGAGGAGAGCTTCAGTGTCTCTCCTCACACGGGACAGGGCGCAGCTTTGTTTAACCACAGTCTCATTCCACTTTCCTAGCCACCACACACACACACACACACACACACAAAGCCTGGTATGACTGAGTGGGATCATCACAAGGCCTTTTGTTTTAGCTCCTCTGCTGGTGTCACTGTTCCTTTTCAAATTCATGCAGACGACTGTGACAGCGAGGTTAATTACCAACAAAGATTGACGTACAAAAAATGTACTTAACAAGAAAGTAAAATCCTCTCATTTATGACCCAGATTAAAGCTTTAAAATAGAGCCAGTGCGTTTATAAAATCATCTCCTGTCCTTTAAACGTGAACATTTGATCTGTTAAATGAAATACCAGTCTTCACGTACTCCCACTAAGTACGACTAGCTCAACAAAGTGTCCACTATGTCCTCATGTGTTTGTGCCGCCATGAAAACTTACATGCGACAGATCTCCCTCCGAGTCAGAGCAGCTTTCTCCACAAAGTCGGGCAGCACGGTCAACATGGCTTTCTGTGACGGTTTCACCACTAGGTGCATCCTGACGCTTGTTCTACTATTTCCTGATAAAACACTAACTTTTCCAATATGAACCTATTTCCAGTTCCATCTTCTAAACCTGCACACACGGCTGCAGCCTCCTCTGGCAGCATGTGTGTCTCCTCATGGTCTGGGTCCCAGCACGTCCTCCTTCCCCTCCCTACTCCCACCAGCCCCGGTGCTCGATTCTCCTCATCCGTGCCGTTGTGTCTCCTCCCTGTCTCCTCCTCACAGGCAGCGCTCCCTCCGCCAAGCTCGGCCACAATAGCATCATTCACGCAGGTGCGGGGGGGCGGTGGAAGACGCTGCCCTGGCGTCAGGCTGAAAGTTTTGACGTGCAGAATCTGTAACACTGATGGATCACTGAGCCGCAGAAACATGTCGCCCACTGAGTCAGACAAAGCATGACACGACTGTTTCAACTGTGACGGACCTATACACACACACAGACAGACACACCCACACACACAGACACACACACAGGCACTGGGCACCGGGCACAATGACAGACTCTGTGCCGGAGCTTTGCTGACACAAACTATTGCTTCTGTGACGTTGTGCTGATTAAAGAAAAGCTTTGTGACCGAGAAGGGACAACTGTTTACGTGATCTCCGTTGATGTGACTGTTAACTCAGTCGCGTTAATCAACAGCACTTCCAGCCAGTTTGTCCTCCGTCACAGTGAGACACTCAGAGCCGTGAGAGAAGACAGACTGAATATAGACTGTTCGAAAGACAAGTGCTGATGAGGAGCTTCCACAAAACCTCTAGTTGATGTCAGTTGAAAATGGAAATTGTTTTAAAAATAATTATTTTCAGTGATTGACACAGATTTTCAATGCAGAAGCCACAAAAAGTGTCATGTTTCTCTTTATAAATCAGAAAAACACATTTTATGACCTTGAAATGTTCTTAAATAAGAAATTATTTTATTTTATTCTAGTTTAGGTCCCTGGCAGTTTAATATGGAAGTCAGACACACTGACCATGGAGGAGGGTAAGTGTAAAAGCAGCTAAAGTCATAAAACAACTCAACAATAACAAACAAATTAATCTGGATACTAGGTGTTTGATTCCAGCTTTTCGTTGCAGCAAAATGTTGTTTTTTTTAAATAGTTGTTTAACTTTTTAAAAGAGAGAGATCTCACCTCTGATTAGTTTTCCGGTCATCGTCACTTCCAAAGTCCTGAAAGACAAAAACAAGGCAGACAGTTTAAAAACTGAGTGTTACTCAAAAGTAAAAGATTTTACATTTGACTCCTGAGCTGAAAACAACTCTCTCTGTGAATCTAGTGTTTGTGGCTGCAGACATGACAAACAGGAGAATTGTTGTGTCCTGTACAGTAACTACGGCACTCTGCTTCTGTAGTTGTTGTTTAATCCTTTAAATGAGTTGGTACAGTTGAGCCAATCAGTGATTATGAGTAAATTGGAATACGGTGTTCCAGCGCCATCTGCTGGTCCCTTCCTGGTCAGTGCTGTGATCTCATATATGAAAAGTCCCATGGAGCTGTCAGCTGACTCATGAGGACACCTTCAAGTTCAGGAAAATAACACATCACACCAGTTATTCATCCTGGCTGCTGACTCTTGCGGAACAGTGAGAGGAAACCGATATTTAAAAATGAAAATCACTTATCAACAGAAAGACGATTGTCACCACTTGTTTTTGTGCCTCGGCTCATTCAGCCGACTTACAAGCACTTTATCCACTTTCCTAAAAACTAGAAACTGGAGCAAAGACTCTGGTGCTGTGACGACTTTGTTTTAATGCTGTGTTTAAATATTAGATTACGGCTCATACATAAGATTGTTTAATGTGGTTCTGGTTGGTGGCATCTGCAGCATCCTACGTGTCTTTTTATATTGTTTCTGCAAGTTCATAAATATAGGCTGGACAAAATATCGATAGGGCAGAAAATCGTTATAATTGTAGATTATAGAAATGCTGGCAATATTATTACTTATTTGTTTATTTACATATGTATAGTTTTGGACTTTTGACAGAGGCACTACCTTAAAACTTAATGTACTTTTTGTACTTTGCTCGCTCTTTGCTCTTTGCGTCTCTGAAATAGCTACACAAACTCTGCACTTTACCTCTTTAGTGGCATTTTCTTCTTCAGTGAGACAGATATCACAACGTATTGTTATATGATTATCTTGCAATATACCAATAAACGCAGAAAGTGTCACGATACTATCGTTATATCGCGAGTTATGGCATTTCCCTTTTTAAAGTTTCAGCATGTAGAATTTAGTGACATCTAGAGGTGAAGTGGCACGTTGCAGCTGAATAACAAACACGAGAGAGAACCCGCGGTGGCCTTCAGTTGTCATAAAAACTCAAAAGGTGTTTAGTTTGTCCAGTCTGGGCTACTGTTAAAAACAACATGGCTGCCACCCGATGTAAAGTATTTAAATATGAAAGGGCCCATTAAAGAAAACAGCAATTCTGACAAATTTTAGACGAAACAATATTTGACTCCCTTCTTGCCCATAGATCACTTTCCCCCCCAATCTCACACCCTGGACCTTTAAAGTCTCTCCCCCCCCCCCCCCCCCCCCCCCCCATCACCCAGACTGCACTGCTGCCCATAAAACCAGCCCAGCACCCCAGCAGGGAGGAGGACAGACCTGCACACAAACAGCAGCAAATGTTTGTGCAGCAGCAAAATGAGCACTTTGTTCTGACAGCTTATACCCCCCCCCCCCCCACACACACACACACACACTCACCCACCTCCTCCTCCCTCTCCCTCTCCTCCCCCCCCCCCCCAGTGCAGGATTTTGTTTACAAATCCGCCGCCGCCACAGTTGCCACATACAAGTCTGGTGCTGTTATAACACAATGACACAATAAATCAAGTTCCTCAGCAGGGACGGAAGTGAGTGAGGGAGGGCGGGCGACCCCCAGCCCCCCCACCCCCCCACCCCACCCACCGCACGATGTCCAGCGACCACCACCCGCGGACTGTTGTTGAGGAGAAATCCTGCAACGGGCATGCATCTCACTGCCGCGGACACACAAAGAGCAGCAGCAGCAGCAGACACACACCGGCTCTTCCACTCACCTCCCCCGCGCTGCTGGTGGTCGTGCTGGCCGAGGATGCTGCACTGGGAGTGGGGGAGCGCTGCAGAGTCACCAGGGCCATGGTCGGAGGAGGAGGAGGAGGAGGAGGAGGCGGAGGAGGAGGAGGAGGAGGAGGAGGAGGAGGAGGAGGAGGAGGAGGAGGAGGAGGAGGAGGAGGAGGAGGAGGAGGAGGAGAGGAGATGGGGGGATTGTGTCTCTGTCACCGGGGAGAAAAAACGCCAAGTCAGACTCCGCTGCTCCTCATCCCGAGTCCCGGCTGGTTGGGGGGGGGCTGCTCCTGCCTCTCGGCCCGGCTCCGTGCTTCCTCTTCGGCCCACCCGGGTCCCTACGTGCGGGGGGTCGCCGGGGAGTCGCTGCGGGAGGTGCGGGGCTCCATCATGTCCGCAGACACACAAACACAACACGGCGCAGGTTGAAGCGGGGCACACATGACAGGCAGCTCCGGCGGCCGCCTCTGATTGGCTGGCCTAGTTCGCGTGTGCGCTGTCATTGGGCCAATGTTGTCAAGGTGACTGGCCAGACTAGGAACTCCCAAATACAAATGTTGATGAAATTACCCTCATGTTATGAAACACGCAGCAACACCAGACTGTTCCATTATTAATATCGTCAAAGATCAAAAGCTCAATTCAAAGGATTGTAAATATTTTTTTATTTTGATAATTTATTATGAATTATTTCCAAATTCAACACCAGTTATTTTATTATTTTAATTATGTTATATGACTGTATAAACTGCCAAATATAAATTCCTATTGATCAAAAACCTGAGTTTTGAATATTTGAATTACTCATAAATAATTAGATTAGTTATTTCAAATCCAACACCAATAATTTCATTATTTTTTTTATATTATATCATCTTATTTTCTATTCTTCGCTATAAAACTTTTAAAATGCCTTATATCCTATAGTCCAAAATGTCATAAAATCCATTCTTGGAACATTCTTGTTATTCAAAACGCCCAAATAATCAAACAAGAGAATAATTGGATATGTGTGTAGACTTGTTCAATAATCAATTTATCCTTAATCTACAGCCATAATCACACTTTAATATACAAAAGGCATACATACAAAATAGATATAAACCAATAATCTTTTATTGGAATGTTACTAAATGAACTTTACAGCTTCTTCAGGGCAAAATCCTAAAGTGTGTAGCTCAAAGCAGAGCCTTCACAGTTCGTCATTTCCCCCCCAAAATGTCCCTTGCTTGTCCTCATGCCTGGAATGGGGGGAGAGCGTAAACACAGCGAGCACCAATGTGCTTCCGGTCGCCTGACGTGGGCAGAAGGTCCGCCCTCGATTATCACCGGCTGCTTGTAATGGGATTGTCCCGCGCTGATCTTCACCCATCATCGCTCAGTGGTTTAGCCCACAGTTGAAGAGACAACAGGCACCGAGGCGACCAACACATCCTCTTTCTCTTCCATTTGGGTTTGTCCTGGTCAACCCTGTCTAGGATCGGTGCTCCTCCTGACTGCTTGTGTTGCCTGCCTGTCCTCCGGCCTCCTGGTCGACATCGGACTCCTGCAGACCTCGGCCTTGCGTTTCAATGGGCAGGATCAAGGAGGCGATGCCAGCCAGCACACAGCAGCCGCAGTACACGGACAGCGTCAAATACACTGATGTTCGGAGCATCATCTGAAAACAATAACACACTTAGGAGAGAAATCGGAACGATCGTCTGCTATAAGATGAAGCTGCACAACTCTGAATTGGGAATACAGCATCACAAAAATAAACAACGTCAATATCGTCTATTTTGGGCAGCCGAGAGGTGTCGATGATGGTGAAGTTGATGTTGAAGGAAGAATTCTCCGCGGACCCAAAACTTGCTTGTATAGTTTAAAGTTTATTACACAAAAGTCTTACAGGTCAGGACGGACTCTAGAGATCCGGAGACATCCACACGCCAATAGTGGAAGCCCGCCTTTGCAGGAGTCGAGCACACATTATATAGAGAGGTTGCCACCCAAGGCAAAACAACATCCCAAATCTCGTGTTTCAGCCGGACACAACTGCATGTGTCCAAGCATTTAATGTGAATGAAATGGTGTATCCATAAAAACATGCCTCGTAAAGAAAGACAAAGACCCATGTTCTATGCTTATCCATTAACAGGTCAGAGATCATTCCCTAGGGGAGAGAACTACTAAAAAATACAACAGGTCAGAGATCATTCCCTAGGGGAGAGAACTAACTAAAAATATAATGACGAATTACTGAGAAGCTAAAGATGAGGGCTGTATGCTTAAACATGTGATTCTGATTCATACCCAGGTTACAGGGATCTATTTAGCTGAATTTACCACATCAACAAGCTTTTATTTGATGAAAATGAGTACGTCTTAATGATAAAAAGCAAAATATGTAGCACTGTGCCTCATACCTGTGCCACAAAGGGAGTGATGAGAGCTCCCAGCCTGGCCATGGAACTGGAAGCCCCCATTGCTAAGGCTCGGATTTCTGTAGGAAACACCTGAGAGAAAAGAGGCAACACAATTTGAGTTAAGCCTTTATTAGCTATTTTTAAAAAGTTAAAAAATGGGGTATAAAACCTACTTCTGGTGTGTAAACAAAAACAATTTGGTATCCACCAGAGATGAAGGCTCTGGCGAGGAAGATGAAGATTGTCAGAGCCGTCCTACACGAACAGAAACAGAAAGGCAGAGGGTGTTTTAATGTATTGTTTTTGTTGCTTTATGAGGAATTAAGGCACAAAAACCAACCTACCTCCCGATACAAGCATATAAAGGCAGAATGGACAAGGAAAACATGAAGAAACACAGAGCCATGCTCTTCTTCCTGCCAATAAACTCAACTGCCAGGAGGGCGAGCACGAGACCTGGAACAAACAAGAGAAACACACAGTAACAGTTAGGATAAATAACCTTTCAGAAGTGTCACTCCCTTAAACATAACATTTGCTTTGGATTTATTCGATTTGCTACAGGCCTGGTGATGTGAGTTTCCTCAAATATTTAAGATCTCTTAATATCGATGTGGTGCAGCTTTACATGTGCATCGCAGGTAAATTATTTTGCCTCCTCAATTCTATTCTATGAAATCTATTAGATTAGACTTTCCGTGATCTCTCAGATCTTCTTACAGTATTTATGGATGATGACAAAGACGTAAGGAAGCTTAACGCTGCTCTCGGCCGCAGCATCACGACGTGTCTTTACCTCACAGCTGACAGGAAAAATTGCAAATATACTGTACTTCACCTGGGAATTCAGCCAACGTCGTCCATAGAAGGTCTTTGTAATCTTCCGATGTCAAATATTTGCATTCCAGACTACAGCGGGGCTCGATCTTGGCCCCTTGCGTCGCTATAAGGAAGGAGGGAGGTTTTCATTTTTGGTATTTGGCTCAGATTAAGACAAATGTAAAAAAGCAGATCGACCTGGAGCAGCTGCCACTTACTTCCACATGAATCTCCAGCCTGGAACATCTCAGTTGTCAACAGGACTATGCCGTAGTAAGCGAAGGCGTTTGAAAACCTTTGGATAAAATAACAACACTTCAGTTGTGTCATTCAGAAAGGTTTTTAAATAATTAAATACATGACTGGATCGCTATGGGCTCCCATGATGCATCTTTTGCTTCCATCACTGTGTTTTACAGACAAGGAAATCGCACTGTTATTGTACCTGGTGCCCTAGATACCAACCACTGCTTCTGTAATACGACCTGCCTATATATGTTTCAGTAGAGACATAGATAACAACTGTAAGGACAGAAAACTTAAAACCATACAAAGCACATCTATCTAGGTGAAGTCATAATTTAAACTGGGCCGATACCTGTTTTTGCGATTGTTAATCAAACCTCCATTGAATAATTTCCTTTGTTCAAGTAGGAAGTAGGAAGTGTAATATAAACTAACCATATGAACCACAGGAGAAGAGTCGTCTTCCAGTACTGAGGAGCGAAGAGATCTTTGATCCGTCCACGGTTATTCTGTAAAATTTATTTTCAATCTTTTTTTAATTTTATCCAAAGACACAAAAAAATACAAATAAATACACATGCATGAAGAACACAAAAAACTTAAAAGTAAGATCATTTAAGATAAGAATATATGTAGTAGCTGTATAAAAGCATTTGCTTCTGCCTGAGCCCTCATTATATAACGTGAAGACTGTTTGGACTTTGTTTGCACTGTATTGATTAAAATAATAGTAAAATGTAAAATGAAAAGTCAATCAATCAATCGATCAGTAACAATCACTGCAAACTGTCCTTGAATAATTTATTATAAATTAATACCAAGCCTGATGGATCCGATTCCTTTTCTCCATGGACTCTTCATGAAAAGAAAGAGTTGAAAGGCCTCTAACACATTGCAACCGTTTTGTCACTGCTGTAAACCCAGCTAATAGTACTTGTTTTTTCCGAAAGTAAAATTTGATAGGTCATTCAGAATATGGGCGAGTGGGGCAGGTTAGAAGTTAGAGATGACCGTCTTCAAGAACCTGACATATCTTCTTCACATTCTGTAAAACATCTGTCACCTCACCTGTTTATAAGCAACCATCTTCCCTCGAGGCATGGCCTTGCCGTTCTGTTTGGCGATGGACTTTAAAGTTACCAAAGCTTTATGACTTCTTCCAATGGAAACGTCAAAACGAGGACTTTCCGGCAGCCACTGCGAGACACAGAACGTTCAGTTGAGAGTTTGACTGCAGCTGGATTAGTGTTCGGGATCTCTATTGTAAAGGTAGAGTACTTACATAGCAAAAAATAAGGAAGAGTGCCATTGGTAAGGTGGACAGGCCGAGCAGCCACCTCCACCCGAGGGTGGGCATTATCACCAGGGCCAAGAGGACCTCGAACACAGCCCCGACTGCCCAGAAAATCTGATTCACAAAAACACATCAATAAGTGGGAATTAATGAACTGTTTTACTCAATCGGATTAAATATTCAACACAAGAATACAGTTAAATATTGCATTTATAACAAAATCACCACAGTACCGCAAGCAGCATGATGCAGGTGCCTCTCTTCTTCGCTGGGAGGAATTCTGAGTAGAATGTCACCCTAGATAGAGACCAAATATCTGTCTTTGCTGTTTAACATTAACAAATCGTGGAGGCGTCTCGTCATGAAACAGTGAACTCACGACTGAGGAGCTCCACCGATGCCAAAGCCTACGAGGCCGCGCAAGACCAAGAGCCAGCCGTACATCGGAGCGAAGGCGCTCAGCAGGCCGAAGTACAGAGTGAAGCACATACAAAGCACCAGACCCTGGTCACCGCAGAAACATCAGCACGTGAGATAATAAAACAAAAATGTCACAAATCATATGTGATGACCTGAGAATCACTCACAATTTTCCTGCCGTACTTGTCGGACAAATTCCCCCAGAGAGGTGAACTGATCCCCATCCCGACAAACACCACCTGAGTCAGAGAGAGAGAGAAAAGGTTAAAACGATGAAGCATTATCAGGCATTCGTAAATATCAACAAGCTGTGGTATACCAACACAACAGACTTTACCGATGTGAGCAGAGCCATCTTAAAGCTCGGCAGCCTCCACTCACAATGCAGCTGTGGTCCCAAGATGCTGAGGATCATCATCTCCATGGCGTCTCCTATCTGCACTCAGAGAGACACGGCCTTACATGACAGACGGCTCATTGAAATCAGGGAGAGACGACCGATCCGCGTGTTTCAGGACAGACTTACCCACGAGAGACCAGTGATGAGCGACAATTTCCACTGGAAAGGCCCAAAACCGGCGGCGTCCAGTGCATCTTCTACTGTGAAGGTTTCTGTTCAGGGGACAAGACGGTCGTTGTGAGTTCACTCTGAAGAAGTGCATCACGTAAGAATCCAAAGAAACTAATTCCATCAGAAATGCATCCACACACTCAAATATTGTCATGTGATGTAAGGATGCTACAAGCTGATAAAGGACTCCAGCACAAGCTCGTCAGACTTATAGCTGACAACAGATCTCAGATCAATACTCCCACTCGGAGGAGAGATGTTGAACTGGAGTTCAGTCAGACGACTCACGTTCAAGCATTTATTGCAGCATTAGAACAGGTTTGGTGTGTTGCATCTAGGCTCTAACTTAATCACTCCCCCATGATTACATAGGAATGACGGGAGTGATGAGTAATACTTGTAACCCCCCCCCCCCGGAGCCTACAGGTAGATGCTGGGGTGGTGGAGGGGCTGAAGCAAATAGCAATACTGCAGCAGCAGTGCGAGCAAAGGGGATGATGGGAAACTTCTCTCGGCTTAAATATGATGTATTATAAATGGTTGTGGAGAGTGAGGTACGTCACATGATGTATGTCACATGATGTTTGTCACATGATTGGCACAGCGCAGATCGAGTTGGCTGCGTGAAGTAGCTCGCCGGCGTCGCTCCATTTCAGGTGGTGTAGAGTGACCTCATGTTGTCCTTAAGTACATTATTTAAGTATGTAAATGTACACATTTCCATTTTGTTCTACTTTCTACTTGTATTTCAATACATTTCATAGGGAAATATTGCACGTTTTACATCACTACACCTTAGACAAGATAGATTAGATAAAATCTCTAAAATATATGAACGAATATACATAACAACTAAAAACCTTATATATAAAACTTCTAACACCATATAAAAATAAAAAAATATATAAAAATACTATATAATATACGAAACTACAAAAAATGTGTACAACACTATATACAAAACTATAAAATAAAATATATAAAACTACTAAAAATACGTAGAACACTATGTACAAAACTAAAACAAATATATATATGAAAGAGCTCCACCCAATCAAACAACAGGTTACTACTCCAACAAAAATCCAGTAAAATAACAACAAAGCACTGGCGGCTGCATGATGAATAACTTCACATGCTTTTACATTATATAGAGATAAGTAAAGTGTGAAGTTGCAGGAACCTTCAGTGTGAGGACCAGACGCGGAGCTGGGAGCAGACTGTCTGTAGCCTGAGGTCACTGTGCAGATCTCGATCTCTGTTCCATGGGACTCATCACTGTTCGCCACGAAGTCCACCTCACACCTGAAAGTCAACACAGAGGAAGGAGAGCAACAGAAATAAACAAGTCAGAGTTGATCATGATCTACATTCAAAGGAGGAGTGGAAATCACAACATTTCTCTGTTTTACCTCAGTTCAGGATTCTTCCAGCGCCTGTAGCTGATCTGAGCAGGTCTATGGAAAGAGTCCATTTCAGAGTCGGCGTCTGCAGCGACTCACAGAAACACCGGTGTGATGTTTCCACTCTGCAGGTGGAGGAGTCTCCTCCTCACAGCTCAACTCGTCAAACCAGCTCTCTACCTGCTTCAGGTTTCCGGATCAACCCATAAGAGATCTGCAGTCTGCCCAGGTGAGAGGGGGAGGAGTCCCACCGGTGAGCGAGTGATGAGAGTGAAAGACAAGAACAACACTTTTCATTTCACCTTATTGTAGTTTTATTCTGGTTTTACTCCAGTGTGAAGTACTTTGTAACTGTATCAACAAAAATAAACAAGATAAATGAATAGATAGTTCAGCCAGATCACATATATCCCTTTAAATATCAAAGTGAGAAAATAATAAAAGATGTAATCTGAGTCAATAGTGTGATTAAATCAACCACCAAGCTAGATATTAAATACAAACATCTTCTTTGGTGAGAAATTAAATGTAAAACGGAAATGTAACAAGTAGAATAATCCAGGCTAAGAACAGTTTGGCTAAATTTTATTATTTTCAGGGCCCCGTTCCCTCATGACCACATACAGGTTGCATATAATGTAAGAATAAAAGTATTGATAGAATAGTATTAAGGTTTTGATCAGGGAGAGTTGCAGCTTGTCTGCAGCTCTGAGGCTGAGCAGCTCAGTATCTGTTGTAGCCTCCAGCCGCCAGCAGGTTGTGCTCTTACACCGCCTGTGGTTTCTGTCACTTGGTCATAAAGTACGAAAAAATTACTATTGTCAGAGGTGAAACTTATCACGTACATGTCTGCGGTACCTGTGTTTATTCACCAAGATACTCAAAGAGTAAAACTGCCCTGTCTAAAGCCTGTTTGACCTGTTTGAGTCTCTCAAAGAGGTTTCTGGTCTCTGGGCTAAAATGGACTGAAACCCTGGAATGCAACCGAAAAAAACTCTCACCAGGCTAAGAGCAAAGTAGTCAGATCCTGAGCCTTGGTATAATAATGAATACAACAAAAACAAGATACCACAATACAAACTAAAGGTTTACATTCACATCTGATTAAGTAAAAATAATCAGAATGTTACATTGCTACGGATGAAGACAACAAAATACCGGAAAAAAAATCATAAAAAATATAATTTGCAATGATTAATGTCAGAGGAGTAAAAAGAACAATAATCCACTATGTGTGTAAATGTGAAAATCTACTCTGTATGATTACATAAAAGACTATCAAGTACAGTATTGACTTGAGTAAATGTACTTAGTTACATTGCACCACTGTTTTACAGTGTGTTATACATTTAATTTGTACAGTTGAATTAGTTTGTTTCCTGTAAGTGAGAATATCTTAAACAATGATACAATAAACTGTATCTACAGCTGCTGGAGACTCTCAGCCCTTTCGAGTGAAAGAGGTCGACCTGAAAATCAAAGCAAAGTGGGACACAGTGAGGACATGCTGAGGCTGCTGCATTATGGGACGGCCATAAATACAGTACAGGTAGAAATTACAGTCCGGTCCCTCGTCCTCGCAGCTTCCTCTGCAGTCACATCGGCTGGACAGACTCACACAGACTCACACAGACTCACACAGACTCACACAGATTCACACTGAGACCGAGCAGAGCTTCTTTTAGATTTACATACAGAACTGCGACATGGACGCAGAGGTAAGATTTGGGTGATTTTTTCATGCTCGAAAACTAATATATTAGCCAGATGAGATGCTTGTATTATGACTTTTCCTGATAACAGATATTTAAGCTGTTATGATTTCAGTTGCATGCAAAGTCGCTTGGATGTGGAAATGTCTAAATCAGTCGGTTTTGTGATGCTGTGTCCCCGGTCCCCTGGAAAGGAATATCCTCACAGCTTGTTGTGGCCTTCAGAGTCCGGCCGCTGCGACAGCAATCCGTTTGCTCACATGAATAAGGGATTAGTTGAACGTTTAGTTGTTTGGTCCTAATTGAGCCTGTGAATATTTATTTGGACAAGTGGTGGATCAAGGACACTCGTCCTTCACTGTGTAGAATCGAGACTGCAACTGGACATGTTATTCTTCTCCTATCTGATGGTGAGGTGTTGAGGTGTGTGTGTATGCTTGTGTTTGCTTGTGTGTGTACCTGTGTGAGTCCGTACAGTTAAAGTATTCAGCTTTTCTAATTACTAATCTATCAATATGAATCTTAAGTGCATGGGTGAGGTCATGAAATAGATTTTTTTTCTTTCGAGCCACAACAGCCTCCAAAAACTGAGTCTGGTCCGAATAATCAAATACCAAATGCATGTTGAAGATTAATGCTCACATTGTAAGGCTTCTTGTGTTTGAATGCTCCTTTTTGGAATCAAAATATTTTAGCTTTTGATTCATTTTCATAATCTACAATGTTTTCTCATTTTGGGAGTTTTTTTTTTTTTTAAATATTTTTTTCTTTTATAAAACAGTATTTATCTTTAAAGCAAAACTGTTCGAAATATATTCAGTGCTTCATAGATGGATGACAAACATGAGACTTAGAGGTGTTTTCAAACAGAGCAAATGTCAATTCATTTACTCTGTATTTTAACATTTTAAATACTATTCCCGTAGAATAAAAGATGAATTGGGAACAACATGGCAGTGTCACAATGTGCAAAGTATATATATATATATATATACGAATGTCCCTCAGATGATTGAACACTTATAAATGCTGATATGTGATATATTCATTGGAATCCAAATGATCATACTCCACTGATCCTTATAGGGACCATTAGGTTTTTTTAAGGTGACCCACAAATCAATAAGATGTGACCTTTAGCAAGTGTCTTTGTGTTTTTATTGGGCACCTTAACATTCTCAAAGCAGCTTCTTTAAAGATGGAGCGGATCCCGAACATCCTTCACTATTTGCATAATGGATTACATTATGTTAATTGATGTTTTTTTCCAGAGTGCTCTCTCATGTCACTGCGTGTTGCGGCCGATCTTCAGGCAGTAACGTAAGATGCCTTTTGTTGATGCCTGCAGGAAGCACAGTTAAAATTTAAACAGATGGGATTCGAGGGCAACGTTACTCGGCCTAACTGTCACAATTGAAACGTAAGAAATCGATAAGACAAAGGCACCAGGATGGAATAATGTTTAAAGTGTAATGTCCAATCTAGATACAGCATAATTTACATTTAATTTTGGAAGGCTTGCTACTGGTCTCCATCTTTATCTCGTCTTCCTTCACTTTCTTTCACTTCTGTGCTGTACAGTTTAAAACAAAGGCAAGACATGCTCAATAAATATAAACGACATATATATTTAGTGAAATGAATTTTGATTTATGTGTTGAAATTATTAAAATAGAGTCCATTTTATCATTTCATACTGTAATTACTTTAATACTATTTGTGGTTTTGTCAGGATTCACAGTAATTAAATGATAATATGACGGTACACGTGTAATTCATTTGTTCAGTCTGAGAATCTGAAATTGGTTCTGATCGCTGTGTGTGTCTCTAATGAGCAGTTAGTAATTAGTTTGAAATGCATCTGTCTAATCAAAGATCAGTAATCGAATACCTGTGCAGTAATTTTGTGGGGAGGAGGGTGAGGAGGGGTCTCCGGGAAGATACAGTTACCTCATCCTTGTGTAACAGACCTGCAGATACACACACACGCACAAACACACACACACACTCGTCCTTAAACACATAGTGTGGCTGTTCATCACTCAGGTGAAGCACTGAAATGAACGTTTGCTGCGTGCGCTCCATGAATGTTTAACCAGCTCAGTGCTGCCAGAGCCAGGTAGCTCATCGCTGCACCATTACCCAGAATGCAGGAAGGCCAGCCCAGTAGGAAGCAGCAGGGACCTCTTCATCCTCCTCCTCCTCCTCCTCCTCCTCATCCCGGCTTCTCAGTCCCAGGCGTGGTACCAGGCCCGCTGCGAGCAGGTGTTTGAAGCAGGGGGCCGATGCAAACCTGAGAGTCAGAAGAGAAAGAAAAGATTCTTCGTGAAATATCAGTGGCTGACTTGAACAGAGTGAACTATGGGAGAACTTCTCACCGACTGAAAACCCTTTTTACCGAGTTGTGCACCTGACGACCGACGTTCAGAACAGTTTGGATTTATCAGGCTCGTCCCACACGACTGATTCAGCCATGACTCACATGGTTTTGGAAAGCAAGGAGGTAATTACATGGACCTGGCGTGTGTGTATAGTTAACTGCTGTTTCAAAGTTCTCTGACATGTTTGTTTATTTATAAAAAAATTAGACAGTACAGGTCAAAATTTGTGTAGATTTTCAAGTTGCACCAATTCATTTTTTTACTCTGACTTCACAAATCCAATTACTATGTGTAATGTTAAAGGTATTGATTGCTGTGACAAATCCACAGAAAATTATCTCCTATATGTATCTGTGCCCTTTTAGCCTTTTTCAGCTTGTTGTTTTGGTTTTGGCCAAAAATCTGCAGCACCAAATCACAGACAACGTAAGCAACTTACCGGTGAACCAGTCAGGGAAGCATTAAGCAGCTTAAGAGCCAAATTTTCCATAATAAATCGGTGAAGACCAAAAACTGAGCTAAAAGGAAAGTGACTTGGTGACAAGGAGCACAAATCCAAATGAATGCTTATGTTGAGGACATAGGTCATCGCTCACTAGCAGCTTCACAACAAGATGTTTCTGTGAAGACAAAGTGTGAATGTGTCGTTTTCATCTTGTTTCACTGCCTCCAGGTGGAGGTGAAATAAATGAATGATGCTTTAAACAAACACTTAATCAGATTTTTCTGTTCATTTGATTCTTTACCATTCAACAATGCATTGCAAACAGGGTGATGAGTCTGTTACCGTGTCTTGCCTGTCGGTGTGACACAGTAGCACTGGAGGAGGCACTGGGCTGGTGTGATGGAGGCCTGTTTGACGGTCAGGTTTCTCTGGACACCTGGAGCCCCCTTAAAGTGTGTTGCCCCGGGCGATGCGTGGTGTCAGTCAATGGCCCACGAGGAGCGCTATCTCTTTCAGGAGCCTAACTGCCACTTTGTGGCGGCGTAACAGGATCCGGCACCATACTGGATAGACATGGACAATGGAGCGCCCTCTCGGGTGATGGTCTCCGGGTCAGATAGACTTTCCTGTTCTGATGAAGCCTGGCATCAAAATTTGATGTTCTATGGTACTTGTTTGTTTCGGAGAGTTTGATTCATCCGTGGTAGTCTCTCTTCCTTTAAAGGTCACATACTTACACAGTTAAATCAGAGGCCAGCGCTGCAAAGAGAAGTCGACCTCTTATCTTCCACTTCTTTGGTAGAGCTGTCCATTGTCTCACAGGATAGTGTTTGTTTTCTCACTGGCCGTGTGTTCAGTGGAGGTCATGTTACTTTTGAATGGAATTAAATCTCTGTCCCGTGCTCCGTGCCCGCAGAGCAACAACAGGGCAGAGTGACGGATAGAAGCCGCTCATTTCTTTACCCCTCGATGGAAATGTACAGCATAAGCAAGTGTCACAAAGAATAGTTGGTCAGTCAGAAGAACTGTTCATCAGCATTTCAAGCTTCCACCTCTGTGAGGAGATTTCTGGTTTCTCAGGTCGTTATAACTGCTACAATCTTAGTTTATCACATTAGGTCAGTATTAAGTATTTAACAGTTTAAAGTTCAGGGGTATTTCATTTCTAAAGTTTACTTATCGCCATTAGTTGTTAGAGGCTCACTTCTTTGTTGTTTTAACATCTATCAGGAGAATGAGTATTATATTTGTGCCACTGAGAAAACAAATTATTGTTAATTATTATTTAGCTGTTTTAAAAATAATTTTTTACCTTTTATACTGTGAGACATATTTAGAATGTGGCAATAAAAAACAAGAAATTTACATAAAGTTATATGTATTTTCTAAAGGTTAAACATTGAGTGTCCAGAGATGCAACAATGGCAAGTGTACAAATACTACAAGTGTGATTTAGATGTTAAGTTATGATTTTCAAAAACCCAAACGTGTCATTCAATTCAGTTTTAATTGTGTTCCGACAAATTACAATATATCATCTCACTTTACAGAGTGAGGTCACGACCTTACTTATTTAGCAATAGTTGGAAACAGTTTGTATGTTCAGGAAACATGTAATTCATCTCTACATGCTAACCCACGCAAACATACAAATTTAGAACGAGATTTTCTTCCTTTCCTGGACACGCACTATATTATTGATGGTTTCCTAGAGAAGGAAGTACAGGCAGTGATCTGTCAGAGTTTCCTGACATGTTACTGTCCTTTCCCCTCAATAAAACCAGATGTTTAGCTCAGAGCAGGCACCAGGTCGCACACACACACACATCCAGGACCCACAGGGTAGGTAACGTCTATGATATGTAATATTTTATAATATCTTTTCTTTGTTGCACCCTTAAACAATTATTTGTTGTTTCCAGGATGTGGTTTATTGATACGTCTAGGTTCTAGTGGAGGATGATTTGATCAGACACTGTGACTCGGTGACAGGTCGACTTGGCAGCGATGAGACTGAAACTACTGGAGCATAATACAGGCGGCTCTCTGGTAGCACCGTAATTAAAGGGCATCTCATTTGCTGATTATTTCACTTGACACTTCTTCTGCTGTGAGTAAAGCAGCAGAACAAATCCCGTGTTTGTGGATTCCATAATGAATCTAATTACATCTGGGCTGTGCTTGATCGACTTTATTCTGTATTTGTGTTAAATTATTGTTGAGGCCGTTATCTGACTGTCATTCACGTTTTGGAGATGGGGGGAGGTGTAGCATTCGGCGCTCGCCCTGTCCTTGCCATGAGCGTGACTAATGGCTCTTTAGAGAACACAGAAGCAGATTAGATAGTGACGGCTGAATTTAGATTCGTCATGAACATATCATATAAAGGATGCAGCCAAGGCCGCTAACTTGCCTGACTGGAAGTTGCAGACATAGGGAGAGACCGGCAGGAAATTAGTCACCTTCTGGGAAATGTATATCCCAGGTTATCCATTATTTTGTGCTTGTGAGTGTGTGTGTGTGTGTGTGTGTGTGTGTGTGTGTGTGTGTG
This sequence comes from Limanda limanda, assembly GCF_963576545.1. NCBI lineage: Eukaryota > Metazoa > Chordata > Actinopteri > Pleuronectiformes > Pleuronectidae > Limanda > Limanda limanda. The sequence goes on along the minus strand of NC_083636.1, from coordinate 34,777,544 downwards.
TGTGTGTGTGTGTGTTCTTGATTGACAACTCCAACAAAAGCAGATAACTTTTGAGGAAAACAGGAAGCAACGTAAAAAGCTTGGGACATATAGGTCTGGAATAATCAGACTAAAAATACTATATTGTTTGAGAGGAATAGATTCCTGCTCTGTGATGCTACTTGGTTTTCTTGTGATTCTGTTTCCGTGTCATGTCACTGATGTGTTCCTCTTCGGGCACAGAGCCTGGATGAGCGGTGTAACCAGATCCTGAGGAACATGGAGAACTCCCTGACGGCCCGGGATCGCGTGGGCATCCAGGATTTTGTTCTCTTGGACCCCTACACGAGCGAGACGGCCTTCCTGGAAAACCTGAGGAAGCGCTTCCACGAGAATCTCATTTACGTGAGTCTAATTTTGGTTAACTGTGCCCGCTGCAGTTGTTCTCTTGTGCTCTAATGAAACTTTACAGCCTCGACCTTCAACCCCACGAGGTCCTAACGCTGCGTCGCCCTCGCCTGAATCTGGCACCTTGTGCTGCTGAAACAGCATCTCCTGTTCTTTTCATTTGCAGAGTGTGCACTCTAGAGGTCACTGCTGTCTGTAAGGTCATGAGAAGTGATTAAACAAACTTATTGCTTTTGATAAGAGGAACAAAATAACTTATCAGTGGAATGATGCAGACACAACACGCAGCTGGAGGCCTTTTTAAAGTCATGTCACTGGTGAGAAAAACAATCTTCAAATGTGCAAGAGTTGCAGAACTCGACTTCCTGTCCTTGTCTTTGTCTGCAGACTTACATTGGGACGCTGCTGGTGACGGTCAATCCATATAAAGAGTTAGACATCTACAGCAAGAAGCAAATGGACACCTACATGGGAGTCAACTTCTTTGAGCTGCCACCTCACATGTAAGATTTCCTTTTGTTCTGGATAAAGATGATATCAAGGATGGGTTTTAATATGCTACAGTTCTTAGACAGTTCTTAAAACTTACACACTGGGTCTAGGAATGTTGCCCGCTTAGTCCAAGACTTTTGTCCAGACTGAAATAACTCAACAACTATTGGATGGATTTTCACAAAATGCTTAAATTCATGATCCTCAGAGGATGAACCCTAATGACTTAGACTATCCCCTGACTCTTCACCGTTCTAGGACCACCATAAACTTGTTGGTTTTCTGTAAAATTTCAGTGAAAAAAAACTGTCAACTACTTGTTTATATTTTTTTTCTTATGTGTACATTGCTAATCCATGAATGCTAGCACCCAAAACCACGATGGTGAACATGCAAAACAATAAACATGGTATATAAATTCTGCATGTTAGCATTATGGTGTTATCATTTACATCACAGCACCAAGCTTGGCCAAGTCCAGCCTCACAGAGTTGTTAGCATGGCTAGAACTGCCTATTGACATTTAACTTTTAACTGATTTAATCATGGAGGGAATCTATGCACGTGAGGGGCCATGAACCACAATGTCCCTGGTTTGCATCTGGCCAGAGCCCTTCACCTTCTCTGCACCTTATATAAGAAGTGTTTAAGATAAAGCTATGGCGAGTCTGATGTCCGAGTTTTGACTGAATTTGTACTTTCAGTTATGCTCTGGCAGACAACGTCTTCCGCACCATGCTGTCTGAGTTCAACAACCACTTCATCCTGATCTCAGGGGAGAGCGGGGCTGGAAAGACCGAGGCCTCCAAGAAAATCCTGCAGTACTACGCCGTGAGCTGCCCAAGTACAAGACTCCTGAACAATGTTCGAGACAGACTTCTTCTCTCCAATCCAGTGCTGGAGGTCAGTGTCACATGTCGGACCAAGTTGCTACCGTGTAGAACCAGTGCTGAGAAAAATGTCATTTGAAAAATCGATTGCGTTTTATATCTTCCAGGCTTTCGGAAATGCCAAAACCTTGAAGAATGACAACTCAAGCCGCTTTGGGAAATACATGGATATCCAGTTTGACCACCAGGTGGACTGATTTGTCATCTTTACATTACATTACATTGCACCATTACAAACTCTGTGTATAACACTGAGCACACACCAGGGGTTTAAGATGACCTTTCCTCCTCAGGGTGGTGCGGTAGGAGGTCACATCCTCAGTTACCTGTTGGAGAAATCCCGAGTGGTCCACCAGAACCACGGAGAGAGAAACTTCCACATCTTCTATCAGCTGGTGGACGGAGGAGAGGATGATCTGCTCCTCTGGCTCGGCCTGGAGAGAAACTGCCAGCACTACAGTTATCTGGTGCAGGTCAGCGTGAAAAAAAAACTTCTTGTTATATATCCGGTGACAAAAACGTGAGTCTGACCTTTAGTTTTTTTATCTTCTTCAGGGAGATTGTGCCAAAGTTAGCTCCATCAATGATAAAAGTGACTGGAGGACAGTGCGGAAAGCTCTCTCTGTCATAGAGTTCAGTGAGAGTGATATTGAGGTGAGGTAGAAAATGACTTTACACACTAACGCTGGACAAAACCTCACATAAAACCATGTATAATGAACTGGGTTTCTCTCTGGATGTAATGCAGCAACTGTTTGGAATCATTGCCAGTGTGCTCCACCTGGGTAACATCCGGTTTGAAGCAGACAGTCGAGGGTACGCCTCTCTCAACACCAACCAGGAGATGCACTGGGTGTCAAAGGTGAGTCCCAAACAGACAACAGAGAGTTTATATCTTTATATGCGTTCTTATGGTTTATAGCTTTCATATAGACCTCCTGATGTAAAAGACTATTTCATGTCCGGTTTCGTTTTGCCTTTGCTATGTAGTTGCTGGGGATTCCTTCTCAGGTGCTACAACAGGGCTTAACCCACAGGAAGATTGAAGCCAAAATGGAGGAGGTGACTTTATTCTTCATACAGTGTAAAATCTGACGGGCTGTTTATTATTATATTGGTTTTAAATCATTTCCCTCGTCCTAATGTTGAAGGTGCTCACTCCCTTCTCTGTGGACCACGCAGTGTATGCCAGGGATGCCCTTGCCAAAGCCATCTATGGCCGCACTTTCAACTGGCTGGTCAACAAGATCAATGAATCGTTAGCCAACAAGGTGGGTGGTAAAAAAGATCTACAACTACTCTTTTTTAATCTCCCCTTAACCTGAGCTCATTAATCTACTGGAAGACTTTAGCAAATTTTGTACAATCTACATTTAAAAACCAGAAAGCGTGACTTTTCCCCCCTGTAAACCATATCCAGGATTCCTCCAGAAAGACAGTGATCGGTCTGCTGGACATCTACGGGTTTGAGGTTTTCAATGTAAACAGGTGAGACCACTTTAAAACAAAGAATCTGATTATTCTTCAACAGAAACAGTGTAAAACGAGGAATCTGCATACTGACGTGCACGTGTTTCATTTCAGCTTTGAGCAGTTTTGCATCAACTACTGCAACGAGAAGCTGCAGCAGCTTTTCATCCAGCTGACCCTCAAATCAGAGCAGGAGGAGTACGATATGGAAGGGATAGAAGTATGAACATCAGTTTTCCTTATATTTTTCACTACATTAGTAACTCACAGTGGTACAAAACACTCATCCTATTAATGATTTCTATGCTCAGTGGGAACCGGTGCCATATTTCAACAACAAGATCATATGTGACCTCGTGGAGGAGAAATACAGAGGAATCATCTCTCAATTGGTAAAGCTGTGATTCATTTATGGTTGTTCGTAAATATCAACAACTCTGTGACACAACAACAAAGTAAAACGTGATGCTCGTCCTCTCACACAGGACGAAGAATGTTTACGTCCGGGAGAAGCAACAGATCTCACCTTCCTGGAGAAGATGGAGGAAAAGATGGGTGGCCACCCGCATTTCGTCACGTGAGTCCAGCACCTTTTGCTTTACAGAAAATGCATATGGTTAAAAGGTGACCCAGCAATCAAGCCAGCACATCCCATAACCATAAACATAAACCTAATTACCTTCACTGACTCCCCCTGTGCTCAATGCAGACATAAACTCGCAGACCAAAAGACGAGAAAAACACTGGATCGGGGAGACTTCCGCCTCCTGCACTACGCAGGGGAAGTTACCTACTGTGTTGTCGGTGAGAGATGAAATACTATATTGTTGTTCACGTCTTTTTGTGTTTAAATCCCATTGAATGAGCCGATGAATGACATGTAGAACAACAGTAGTGCAAGTAAAGAAAAGCCCATATGCTATGCACCATATGCTACTAGTTATTCTATCATTTTAGGTAGTTTCAAAGTAAATAACATTAAAGTTCTAATTTTTACAGCAAGTTTGGTTTTCATTGGTTATTCAATGCGATAAAAACATAGTGAAACGTCATGATTGACAGCTGACACAGACTCTCTGTGAGAATTGGAATGTATTGTTTTCTTGTGAATTTAAAGTATTTTCCTTGCTTTATAAACTTTCAGGATTCTTGGACAAAAACAATGATCTCTTGTATCGTAATGGGAAAGAGGTAATTTCATCTCATATGACTCCTCTGACACCAGGAGTTTGAACAAGTGTATTGCACAAATGCAGACTTCTTTCTAAATGTACTGAATGACTTCTAATGTTCTCCACTTCAACACCAACATAACTGACAATATATTGAGATTAAACGAGCCGATCTCTTTTCTCTTACATTAAGGGTCATACGTTGGATGTGTTTACTGATGGTACAGATTTCCTGTTCCTCCTCAGGTCATGAGACAATCCAAGAACGCCATCATCAAGCTCTGTTTTCCTTCTACTGAGCCGGACACTAAGAGGAGACCTGAGACTGTAAGATGATGTCATTAAATGACCCATTTACACAAGTACACTAAACAAACCTTTAGTTATCATATCCCATTTCTCTGTTACTCCTTAGGTGGTGACTCAGTTTAAAAGCAGCCTGGTGGGCTTGACAGAGATCCTAATGTCCAAAGAGCCGTGGTATGTCCGCTGCATTAAGCCCAATGATGCCAAGCAGCCAGGTGAGGCCAGGTGTCCCACAACACCTCCGACCTTAGAGACCTCAGCGTCTTAGTTAAATGTGCACTGTAAGTTAGGAGGAGACACTTGAACTCTTACTACTGCGGTGTCTCCTGCAGGACGCTTTGATGACGTGTTGGTGCGGCATCAGGTGAAGTACCTGGGGCTGATGGAGCACCTGAGGGTCAGGCGCGCCGGGTTTGCTTACCGCCGCAAATATGAGATCTTCCTCCAGAGGTATCAAGCACCCATTTAATTTCCTTATTTGCATTCAAAATACGCATGAAGGTACTAATTTACTAGCTTCTGCTGGTATCAAATGTTTCTGTGTGTTCCTCTGTGCTCAGGTATAAACCTCTGTGTCCTGAAACCTGGCCCAACTGGAAAGGGACGGCAGCAGAGGGGGTGCGGTGCCTCGTCAAACACTTGGGCTACAAATCAAATGAGTACAAGATGGGCAGGTACAAACAGATGCTAATGTATGGCTGTCACAGACTCTCTGTGGTGGATTCAGGATTTACAGTAATGAGTGTTTCGCCGTCTTTTCCCGAAGGACAAAAATCTTCATCCGCCATCCCAGAACTCTGTTTGCAACAGAAGACGCCTTTCAGGTCTGCAAACATAAGCTAGGTGAGCTGTGGTGCTGTAGATAGGTTTTTATTGACGGAGTAAAAGCATCAAAAAGCTAAACGGGGTGAAACTTCTGACTGTTTCTGTTGCAGCGACAAGGATTCAGGCCAAGTACAAAGGCTACAGGGTGAAAGGAGACTACATGAAACAGAGAGACGCTGGTGAGAGGCAGCATTTGGCGTCATGGGCACAAACTATAATTCCTTGATTAAATGTTTTATTGGATTATTTACCTTTTTTTACTTGTCTGATCTTAACAGCCACTAAGATTGAGAACTGCTGGAGAGGCATCCTGGCCAGAAAGGAGCGAGAAAAGAGATCATGGGCTGTGAAGGTCATCAAGAAGTAAGTTGATATGATATATGAGTATGACAGTGAGGCTATGTGTGTTTAGAGTCTGTGCTGTGACGTCTGTTGATTTGTTCCAGGTTCATCAAAGGTTTCATGACCAGGAATCAGCCGGCCTGCGTCGACAACAGCGAGTACCTGGCGTACGTGAGGCAGAACTTCCTCACCCGACTGAAAGAGAACCTTCCCAGAACCGTCCTGGAGAAAGACGCTTGGCTCACGCCTCCGCCTGTGATGCAGGAGGTGGGTTGTTTCTCCAAAAGGCTGCATGCACCAGTTCACATGCTGGAAATCAAACAGCTCTTTTTTTTGTGCAGGCGTCCAAGCTCTTGAAGCAGATCTACATCCGCCACATGGTGAAGAAGTACGTTGGAGGAATTACTCCACAGAGGAGAGCACAGGTACGATCCACACTCTGTCACACACAAGGGTAGAACAAGTCACATTTGCAATAACCTAAACTTCCCATGTGTGTCCGCATTAATAGAATAGTAAGATTTAAATTCATTCTTCTGATATTAACATTCACTTTTATACAAACAGTTAGGTTTTGTATTTTATTTCTTGAACCAGTTTGTGGAAAACACGAAACCAAGACAAATGTCCCGAATGAATAAAGTTACATTATACAGTAAATATGAGGTATACTGTTTATTACTATATATATCTTACTTTATGTTTAACATATTTTTCCTGTTTGCAGCTTCTGTTAAAATTACAGACGAGCTCCATGTTTAAAGGAAAGAAAGAAAACTACTCATTCAGTGTCTGCAGACCCTTCCTGGACACCAGGATCAGTAAGATTGCAGAATTATTTCATAGCCTCTGAATGTACTTACAGGAATATTGCCTTTAAACATTTCACTTTTATTATTTTCCAATTAATAAAAAGCAAATAATTGCATATTTTCATTCACAAATTTTAATATGCATGTAAAAATACTGTCAATTGGCTTATTTCCATATTATAGTATCCAATTAGTGTGGAACTCTCTCTCATGGATTCTCAAAACCTTCTTTTATTTTCTTAAGGCACAGACGACATACACATCAAAGTGCTTCAGATGATACGACAGGAGCAAGTCAAGGTAAACTGACATTATTTTAACTCTGCATTAACGTGGTCTTTTTCAGCCCCTCTCACCTCGGTCACCTTCTACCCACAGTACAGCGTGCCAGTCGTGAAGTACGACAGGAACGGCTTCAGGCCTCGTGACCGGCAGCTCATCTTCACCCTGGAAGCCGCCTACCTGGTGGAAGAGGCCAGGATCAAGCAACGGATCGATTACAGCTCTCTGAAAGGTAACTAGTGAGGAGACAAGTGACACACACACTTGAAACCTGCATTTGTTGTGTGATTCATGCTTTAAAAAAGGTTGCACTTTTTTTAAACAGGCGTATCCGTGAGCAACCTGAGCGACAACTTCCTGATCCTTCATGTTAAAAGTGATGACATCAAGAAAAAGGTACCATAGAGCTATCAACAGTCTGGTGTCTGTGGTAGATATGGACGTTTAACACAATAAAAGAATCATGTAAATCACGTTTCTTTAGACAAGTAGTTTATTTGTAAATTCTTCAGAATAAATTTCAGAATTGATATTAATCTTAATAACATGTAAGGCTCACACCGTGCAGATCAGACTTGCCAACTCCTAAATCAGACCTGAATCAGACCTGGATCAGATCACATGGGTTTGTAAAAATCACCAGACTGATCAGTTGAATGGGTACATTTGTTCTTTCAGGGGGATCTGGTGCTGCAGTGTGACTTCCTGTTTGAGGCCCTGATCAAGCTGAGTGTTATAGCCAACAAGCAGAACTGCATCAAAGTGGTGCAGGGCAGGTACAGGATCCAGAGTTATACGTATATATCTAAATGGTAAAAGACAAATGGGTTTATTCTGATGTCATTTTGCAGTGTGAGATTCGACATCCAGCCAGGCAGAGAAGGCTTTGTGGACTTTAAGAGTGGTCAGGAGTTCATTGTCTACAGGGCAAAGAATGGCCATCTGATGGTGGTGAGTACAGACGCTGTTAAATCATCATCGAAGCCACCAACAAGTGACCAAGCTTTTTATGTTTTTCAGGAATCGACGAGAACCAAGACGAGATTATGATGCGAGTACGATGCTGAGTCTCAGAGCTGCAACAGCCACGATTGTTCTAATAATAATCCTGCTGCAAATAAAATTTTAGCATTTTGCATCTGAAACATTTAAGTTGTAGATGCTACTATTACATAATTACTGCCAATACCTCGACTGTAAAGAGAAAAAAACATGTTTATAGCAGAACCCAATGTACAGAATATCAGTGGCTCTATATGTGAACAAACTGTCAGCTACCCCTAATATGAAGAAAAGCACTTGTATTGTTTTGTATTAAATGTATAAGAAATGTTAGATTACACCAGTAGAGAGACCTAGTACATGTGTGCAACCATTAGTGTATTCTTGTTTATAATAGCTCACAGATGCTGTAACTTTACATTAAAACATGTTAAACCACCACTGACTCTGTATCAGCTTCAGTACTGGAAATATCAGCCTCGTTTGAAGTGGGTGTTTGGCATAATATTCAATAAGAGCCTTCAAGACAGTGTTGATGATTTCTTGGGCAGCAGCTCCACCTACTGGCCTTTTTTTATTCTATCAATGCTATGGATCAGTGGAAGCCTTGGTCGGGTATGACAACGTCAGGCTAGATCAGTTATGGAGGAAGTACTCAAACATTTTATTTGGGTAGAAGTACAAATACATAGTGAACAATTAAATAAAGTAAAAGTAAAAGTAAGTACTTGACTAAAAGTAAGCACATGCTTGCTTTTAAATATACTTAAAAGAGTGTGACCTATTCCCAAATGCAATGATCTACTATATCTGTAACTGCGCTAAATGTATAGTTGGTTTAATACAATAGAGACTCTGTCATATTAATAGCGAATATTGCAGATGATGCTGTATTTTTCGTGGCTGAAACTTGGTGAATCCATTTCAGGTGATTCTGAATCTTCACCACGTGATGGAGGAGGCGGGGTCTAAGAATACCTGCCCTGCTCTGATTGGACCAGTGGAAAAGTTGTATTACTTTTAGATTTGGTTATGTCACACATTGCTCAAAATGCAATAGATTAAGTTCTTGCTTAGCTAATAAACCCCCCCCCCCTTCGTCGCCCGTCATTCCTCAAGTCATGACTCAGCAGTTTACTTACAGGTGAAGGTTCAGGTACACTTCCTTGATGACGTCTGTTGAGCCCGGTCCCAACCGGACCAGACAGTGTGTTCGTAGATTTGAGGTTCAAATGGGAAAGGTTAATAATTTAGACAAGTTCCATGTTCAAAAGTTTCACAGCAATAAGTTTATTGTATAAGAACAATACTTACAGAGAGTCTCTGGGGTTCTGCCGGACACGTCACCAGGTTCTGGATCATGTCCAGAAGAAGCCCCCCTCATCCTAAGTCCACAGTATTTGTAAAGACACAGGGTGCAACACAGAGGCGGTTCTTTCCTTGAGGGAACTCAGCAATTGACCAGATGTATACTGTCTCCTCAAAGTGCAGTTTTTTGCAAACATCTCACTTGTAAGGGAAAATCCTATCGGACCAAGTGTCCTTGGCCAACAGGGAGTTTGCCACAGCGGAGAGACACAGCAGATTAGACTTAGAGGAGGTTTTCATACCTTTTTCTCACAATATTTCATGAAGTACTTCATTGTGTTAGTTCTGGCACGTCCTCTCTCCTGTGCTCTGTGTGGTTGTGCTCTGTGTCTGACCCTGCGCCTGAGTCAAAAAGTTATACATCATTCCAATGAAAAGAAACAGTTGTAGTATTATTGATTCTATAGACTATACAGCTAATATTGATTCACAGGATATAAATGTAGGTAAAATATAGTAAAAGATAGTCATAAGATAGAGAACAAAACATAGATATCTCAACACGTCACGTGCATGTTTTTGGTGGATAGGTGGTTTGGGAGAAGCAGGGAGGAGAAGAGGAAGCGTTCCTTAAAGGTTTTTGAAGTTCACCCAAAAATCTAAATTCCCTCATTCTCTGCTCCCCACTATGTCGATGGAGGGGTGGGAACTGTCTGAGTCCACATAACACATCTGGAGTTTCTGGGGAAAACAGAGTCTCAGCCAAATCCAATAAAATTGAAGGAAATAGTGACCACTTACTCAAGGGTAAAATAAAATAACAGAAAAAAACCCACAGAACATTGCCAAGTTTAGTTTTGCACACACACACACAAGCTCTCGCCTCGAGCTTGAGGACAAGAGGATGATTTAAAACATGATTTGAAGGAAGCCGTTTCAAGTCAATATAAGTGTTTGGAGGCATGTTGTGGTTTTTTATCTGTTGTTTTATTACGTCTGAAGGAGGAGTCCCCATAACCTTCAATTGTATTGGATCTGGCTGCAACGCTGTTCACCCCTGAAACTCCAAAAGTGTTTTTCGGACTCTAAGACTTCACCCACCCTCCACCCTCTGAACAGTGGTGAGTAGACATTGAGTGAATTTTTTTTTTACGATATCTCAAAGACCGGAGGAGACTCTGTCCTCTCATCCCATTTCTCTGACAACAGTCACCATAACGTCTCCAACGTTTCAAACAGCCAGGAGCACTGGACACTATTCCACATTTATAGTTTGATGTACTTGTACAAGGGCTTTCATCGTATCAACTTCAAATTGAGATGAGTGTCATCACAACAAGACTGAGATTAAAACTGATTGAGGGATTGATTTTTCGTCACACTGTATGACCGTGGCGTGGCGTGGCGTCAAAGTTTGATTACATGCCAATAAAACACGATGTTCTGTAACGGGGAAATACATAGACCATGAATCCTTTGATGCTGAGCCATAAACAACTCCACTCCTGCAGTGTCAGTCTTCATAGATCAAAGGAAACCTTATGTCTTGCAAAGGTCACGTCTCTCTCTCTCTCAGAACTGGTTATTATTATTATTATAACCTGGAAAATAGCTCACACATCAGTTTATTGGATTTTAGTATGACTCTATTTTATATGAATATGAATATGTATATATATACATATATATTTAATAGCTTAATGTGACATACTGATTACAAACCAATGCTGAATTTGATTATAACCTCATTTAATTGGATTTCATGTCATTGCCTATATTCTATTCTATATTGGTAAAGGAGAAGCACTGAAATCCTCCTCGTCTGCTGCTACATCCGGTGCTGATGTCTGTCCAGCATCCAAACTAAAAATAGCTTGACTGTGTCGTTGCGCCACGTTCAAACTTGGGTTGTCTGTGTCAAGATGAGCCTGAGATGGTGAAAGTTGAGAGGGGAAACAGGGCATGTACAGCTGACGTTGGGATCACAAGGACTCCTGGCTGATGATTAAACCAGTGTTTGTAACTGCATGTGATAAAAGGGCCAAGGTTTGTAAGAGTGCTGAGTGTGATCTAACCAGCTGGGACTGAGTTGTTGAAGACGCAGGCTGCAGAGGAGCGTGGAGCAGAAGCCTTGGACAGACAGAGACACTGTGACACGATGGACAGAGTCACCGCAGTACTATTTGTCCTCCTGGTTTCATGTGTCTGCAGGACAGCAGGTTAGTATCTGCACACCTCTGAAATGTTAAAACTCTATCGTGTCTAATGTCCGACATTTTATTGTTTCGCTGTCTAATCAGAGTGAGAGGAGGATCAAAACAGAGACAGGAAACACACTTGTTGACTTAATGCAATAACAAAACAGAAAATCTAAATGATAAGGCAAGAGATACCTCAATTACATGGTGAAACATTATATAAAGATGGGTTACGTCAATTAAAATTCATAAAGATTCACAAACTGATATATGTTCAGTTGCGAAATGTAAGTCTAATTTAAAATATTTTGTAGGTGTATTAATTAAATGCTAATTAAATAATAATACAATGTATTGATCGTCACCTAAATCCTCTTTTTCATTGCACAGGGCAGACGTGTGAAGGAAACTGTGGAAAAACAGTCAACGTTTGCTCGTGTCACCCGACGTGCACGTCCCTGAAGACCTGCTGCACGGACTATAAAGACTACTGTGTGGGAATCTCTCCGTATTCCGGGACCTCGTTCGGTGGGACGGATTTTATCGTCCTCGATGCAACTTTCAATCAAAGTTCCCAGGTTGTATGCAGGTAACATTTTCCTTTTATAGCATTTACACGTCCCTAAATGGTTATAACTTTTTTTAATTGGCTGATTTTGGTAGAGTGTAATGCAGACATTGACTTAATGGGCATTTGTCATTGAGCAAAACAACCATGATAGTATAAGTTCCACTCCAGTAGCTTAGAACAGCCCCTTAAACTCTTCTTCATTCCCCAAATTACATGTTCAAAAGGTTTGTCATGTAGAAAGCCTCCTAATGGCCTCACAGTGGCTTAAACATATATTTAAAGTGCAGAAAAAAGCATGGAACCTTAATTATTAAATATTTTATAAATGATAATATTAATCCTTCTGAAATTGCAGATTCAATAATGATACCAACACTGTGGGGTATGTGGACGAAAACAGTCGAGGCCACTGTATCTCCCCATTTCTCTTCGAAACGGGATGGATCCCTTTGCACATCTCCTCTGATAATGGCACCACATTCAGCAGAGTTGGATCCTGGCTTTCAGGTACTGGGATTATCATAGTAAGGGTTCATTTAAAACCATTTCTTGGAAATTAAACACCATTAACACAAGTTATTTTTGCTTTTAATGTGTTTCTACAGTACACGGTGGCAAGTTAGATTCTAAGTTCAAGGCGGCTCTGGTGAACTCGACCAAATGGCAGTACTACGGCACGCCAGGGGTCGGAGGCTCTCTGGAGATGACTTGGAACACGACACTGGTCAGAGCTGCGAGGGTCAACGTGGAGTTGTGGGGATACAGGGAGACCGGTGAGTACCACTGTATAGTACATAAACACCTGAGCTAACTCATAACTGTAGAAAACCTGAGCATCTGTGTAATGCCTCTCTCCAGGAGAGCCTTACTCAGCCAACTGGCAGGGTGAGTGGGAATATCTGTACTCGCTCGCAAAGGATCAACCCAACAGTGGATCCTTCAGCTTTTTGCCCAAACCAGCAGAGAACGGCTTCTCCAGCTGGGAGCTCGGCTCTGTGCGCATCAGCTCCAGTAACTACAGCGATGGCATGTGGTATGACTGAAAGAAATATTCTTCTTCTTGCTATTTAATAATGGTTTCATAACATTCAAATAGTCCAATGTGTTCTATTATTTACACCTCATATTTCCTCAAAAATGCTCCTGTCCCTACTAACAATTGCTGAATAAAAAAAGTATTTCATATCTGTATCTGTTTAATTTAGGAATGTGCAAGCTGCCTGGACTGACGACCACGCTCTTGCTTGGCACCTGGAGGAGAAGTTCAGGCAGAACTCGACAGTTTGGGCCCTGGACAAGTGTGTGGCCTGGGACCAGCTGGAAAACAAGCTCCCCAACTTCCTCAGTGAGGTCATCGACTGCCCCTGCACCCTGGCTCAGGCCAGAGCCGACACAGGGAGGTTTCATGTGAGTGTGAAGAGCAGCACAGTGTCTATTATCTACCTGCAGCCACTTGAAACAGCTTCGCGATAAAGACACTTATCAAGTGTATCAACAAAATCATCCTGAGATGCTCCGAATTACCTCACGCACACAAAAACAATCAAGTACCGTAAGAGAGACGAACAGATGCTGTGCTGGACTGTAAATGTGCTGGAACTAAAATATAATCAATATTATAAATCAAGTATAAAAATATAAAGATAGCGTCATAATAAACTTGTGAGTCAGGTGTTTGGTGGCATTTGAAAAAGAGACAAATGGCTTGGGTTACCTGATCAACTAATCTGAAACTAGAATGGTACTCTGTGCTCCATGAAACCGGATTTTTGAAATCCACTAGATCCAGATTTTTATTATCTGCACTAAATTTCATAGATATCAGTCCCCTAAACATGAAGGTAACATTTCTTCCAACTCATACGCCATTATGTCAAAGACTCTAGAAATACATTCAGTTGTTTTTGCGGTCAGGGGTGAAAACATAACCTCTTCAACCGAGGCAGTTAAATGTGGGTGGACCCAGATGCTCACATGGATCCACACCACACCCCCTTTATCTTGCATTGTGTTACTGATTCAAGATAAAAAGTGTGTAATTACTTTATGAGTTTATGATGCTTGTACTTAAGTTGCTGTGGCCTCCTGCTAATACTCACGTCTTATGTCAGTTCAAAGTCAAGAAGTCTCTTCTCTGAGATTTACATGTTCCATCACAGACCTTATATGACCTTTTTATCTTAGTCCTTTACAGTGAGGGACAGGCAAATGCATTACAGAGTGTTAGAGACAGGTGAAGTAGAAACATGTTGTTAAACTTCTGGTTCAGCATGTGTTATTAAACCACTGTGGTGAAAATCACGGACGAGCAAACAGAATAACAGTGGTTGCACTTTCCATATTATAACTATGCATCAGAGTTCACACCAAGTTTGCTTGTAAAGTTCAATTTGAATCCAGTTTACACCATTAAACCTGACTTATAGTCCAGCCTCTTAAATCTTAACTGGTGCCTTGGCCCAAATCTGAGAACATATATCACATAAATGTTCTACTGGGACACAGTGTTCAGCTGCCCTCACTTTCCCCTGATGGCTTGTTTGTGCATTAGGGCACAAACAAAACTAGAACTCACACAAGCCGAGGCCCCGGGGCTGTCACTCTGCCCATATAGGTTTTCTTAAACAGTGCAGCCAGTTCCTGAACACGGGTTCAAACGTTAAGACAGTGAAATGTACGATCCTCCGCCTGCTCACAGACTCTCTCTCTCTCTCTCTCTCTCTCTCTCTCTCTCTCTCTCTCTCTCTCTCTCTCTCTCTCTCTCTCTCTCTCTCTCTCTCTCTATCTCTCTCTCTCTCTCTCTCTCCTCAGACGGATTATGGCTGTGACATAGAGAAAGGGAGTGTCTGCACCTACCACCCCGGGAGTGTTCACTGTGTGAGGGCCATACAAGCCAGGTGAGCGCTCCACTGACACCGGGAACACACCCTCAACTTCACAGCTCAACATGTTGTTCTCTAAACGTTTAATGGATGGAGGGAACTGGTGGTGACATTTGTCTGTTGATACCCACCAGTATCTGTGACAATTAGCAAAGAGGCCAAACCTGTAGTTTCCACTGATTCAGATTAAATTAAAGATGTGCCAACCAACTGTCTATCAGCAGAGCAAAAGATAAGCTCTGTCTTAACGAGGTAAAAAAGATTCACATTTGGCAAACACACAGATTTTTCTTTTTTTATTGCAGTACAATTAAAATTAAGAGAAAGCAAACAAAAACAATTCTTATACTTGCAGACGTTCTGCTACCTTAATAATAAAATTGTACTCTTATCTATAACCTCAAAGACATTGCGGTACTTGACCATTAATACATTATCCTTGACAGTAAGTTGCAGTAAATTCCCTCCTTATCCTGCTACTCTGTTGCATAATCCCATTGACCTCTAATTAAATACCCATATTGATTTATGGCACCTTGAACTGTCGATTGATATTGATTATTGGAGCTACTGAGAGAGAAAAGCAGCTGATCATCCATCCATCCATCAGTTATCTATAGTGCTTAACCTTTGAAGGTCTCAGGTCAAGGGGGACATTGGGTGAAAGGTTACGTATCTTTGAACTTTGAGTCCTGCTTCTTCATCGTTTCCATCAGCATATTAGCGTTGTGGGCGGCACGGTGGTGCAGAGGTCAACGCTGTCACCTCTTGGTTTGATCTCTGGTCATAGGCCTGTTTGCGTTGAGTTTGCATTTTATTAAAGAGACTCAATTGTCTGATGTGAATGTCCCCAGCCACCTTTAAACACTAGAGCGGATGGATGGATGTTTGCCTTGTCATTGTGAACTCAACATTGTGTTTGGTAAACCCCTCCACAGTCCCATGTACGCTGCGGGACAGCAGTGTTGCTATGACAGCACCGGTGCCCAGGTCCTGACGGCGGACTCCATCGGGGGGAGCACTCCGGACCGAGCCCACGACTGGGGCTCTCCTCCCTACAAGAGACCCCCTCGCATCCCTGGACAGTCCCACTGGGTGTACGACGTGCTCAGCTTCTACTACTGCTGCCTGTGGTCGGACAACTGCCACTACTACTTCAGGCACCGGCCCTCCAGCGACTGCAGACACTACCAGTCCCCCAGCTCGGGTCAGTGACTCACTCACCGCGGTAACAGTTTACCAGTTTGTTTTCAAGAAAAAGTGTCCTGTGGCATGACGTGACGTTTTGTGCGTGAAACAGCTGTGGTGTTTGGAGATCCCCACTTCATAACGTTCGATGGCGTCAGCTACACCTTCAATGGTAAAGGGGAATACACTCTGGTGACCTCAGCAAAGAAGAACCTGACAATCCAAGGGAGAACAGAAGCTGTGAATGGTGAGTGACTGAAGAGCCTGAGCCTTGAGACCACACTGTTGTTTCTGGAAATAAAATACATACCTGTAGCCACTGATCTGCTTCTTTCATGATTAGAAACCATAAAAGCGACCCAGTTAACATCCGTGGCCATGAGAGAAGCATCCTCTGATGTTATCGAGGTTCGGCTCACCACGGGACACAACGGGCTCCAGGTGCTGCAGAACCAAAAGATCCTGTCCTTCACTGAGCAGAGCTGGATAGACCTGCACGGTGAGATCCACCCCACTGCACCTGATCATTCATTTTACTGCTCCTGCGGAAATCTTCTGAAATACTTTCTTGGCTTCATTTCTTTGGAGAATTTGAACAAAATCCTCATATTTGTGACATCATGATTCTCACTTTGTGGTGAACCGATGGATTTGCGATTAATAACTTATTGTAAACAAAGCAAAAACTGAGAATTTATACCTCAGTTGACGCTTGGAGGCTTTTTGACTATAGAGAAGTTTTCTGCCCTGAAACAAAGACAGTCGGACATCCTGAAGCCCCAAAACACATCTCTTGACAACATCAAGGGACTGTGTTATATTTATTCAGGTGTAGAGAAATCGTGTATTAAATTATCCTCCACTATATTATCCCAATTATGAATATTTTCTTTATCCTTATCTGTTTGGCTTAGAAAATAAATAGTTATACCTGCTTACCCTGACTTAAATATGACTCACTACGTGTATGGGTGTGTGGCCAAGATCCATCCATTCATCCATCAATCCAACAGTATATAAAGATGTTAAAATTATCTTCCCCCTGAACAGCTACAACTGTAAAGTACTATGATAGGCGCTTATTGAGGCCAATAATACTTCTACTGTTTTCGTGCTGCTGTGAGGAAACCAGAAACTGTGATTTCATATCACATCCCCATGGCTAATAAATACATTTTCTTTCATGGCCTTACAATCAAGTTCTTAAGTTCTTATTACTTTCACCGAATCTCTCTCGCAGGCGTCTTTGTGTTTTCTCCTTCCTCGACGAACGTGACCGTGATGTTCCCGAGCGGAGCCGGGGTGGAGGTGCGACTGATAGAGGGAACCATGACAACCACCGTGCTCCTGCCAGAGGCGTTCAAAGACTCTACCCTCGGCCTGCTGGGAAAGATGAACGGTGACGCCGCGGACGACCTCGTCCTCAGCAACGGTCAACTGGTGCTGGACCACAACAATCCAGAGGAGGTCTTCAGCTTCGGGGCGAGCTGTAAGAAACCGATGAAATCAATGAAACCTTTGAGTATTGGTCAGAATTCCTGTGATGTTTGCATCCGATGTGAATCTGTTTTAAACTGTGTATATTCTTCTCTCACAGAAAAATCATGCTCTTTTATGAAACATCAGTGGAAAATGTTACTTCTTGTTTCTATCTTTATTCCAACATTTGCATTATTTGTATTAACTGTGTGTCTTTCTTTTCTTTTTCTTGCAGGGGTCGTATACAACGCGTCGGCCTTGTTCACATATGACACAAAGTTTCTTTTGGACACATACTACTACGCTCCGAGACACGACATCACTTTTATTCCAGTGTTTTCTGTCCCTGTGAGCCCAGACGATCCGTTAGGTGAACAGGCGTCAGAGATTTGCATTGGAGAGGGAGCGCAGTTCTGCAGGTGCACAAAGAAAATTAACTTTTACTCATTATAATACTGACAAAATTAGTCAGTACAACTGTTTTAGTCAAGAAAAAATATTCTGTGATCATCTCCAGTTGTACTGTCAGAAAAAAATATTTATTGAGTATTTTAAATTCATGAAGAGTGGATAAACAAATAATTGATAATGAAATAATAAAAAATTGACATCTGACAAAATAATCCTGATATTGCCCTATCGATGTCATCAGGGTTATTTTGACCTGGACTAAAACAACATGTTATAAACTGGAGATATGACTTTTGAAAGAAATAGCCTATTAAGCATGTTGTATTTTTAGCCCACAAAGGGACTAAAAGGCATGATAATTCAATCTCTGGTGATTCACCTTTCAACGTCATGGGAATTTCTATTGTCTGTTAAATAATGTCACAGCTTCTCATTACCTGATCACTTCCTCCGCACCGCAGGTTCGATGTCCTGGTGGGTCGCAGTCCAAGGATGGGAGACGCCACCAAAGTGTCTTTCCAGAATCACATCTCTCTTGTTGGGGATTTGAAACCAGGTCAGTGTTCACGTGATGAAGACATCCTATTGTCCCATGTTTAGAAACATTTATAAGGTGTAATAGTTTCTGTCACACTCTGCAGTGACTTCCTGTGGCTGGCTCTCACCACCTTACAACGGTCAAAAGGAGGGGACCACGTATTTACAAGGAGCGAAGGTTGTGCTCTCTTGCAACGACGGCTACACTCTCCAAGGGTCAGCGGAGAGGGTGTGCCAGGAGGGCGGCCAGTGGTCCGGAGAGGAGACCAGCTGCGTGGTTCCCAGTATGAATAAACTATGAGATCACTCTTCTCCAATGATTTTTATCTTTATAAATCATGAGTGTGAGTGTCATCCAAGGAATCAGCTCTGTGACTGAAGTGTTGAATGAGGAAAAACTGTAATCTCTTTCATGACCTTTGATTATTGAGTCAAATCAAATGCACGCAACAAATTGGAAATATGAACAAAATTAAACAACTCCATCTGTCATCAAATCCCTACATAAAATGTTGTCAATTTTGCATTTGACAACTTCCCTCCTTCTCCTCTCGTATCATCACTGGATTTTTTTGTAAGTTGTCGTACTATAAGTTTTTACTTTCATCCTCAAAAACGGGTAGTTCAACCAGATTAAATAATCGATCAATTGTTTCTTTTAGAGATTTTGTTAAGTATTCAAAAAGAGGGCCTCATTATCACAGCGCAGCGATATAAAATCTTTGCTGCTTGGTTCCTCACCACTAGAACAACCATTTTCCATAAGAGAGAGAAGTAACACACTCATGTGCTTCATGCCACTTGCACAAGGAAACAAAGGAGCTTGATTCAGTGTATGTGTTGAAACAAATGTTGGGGGATCCCGGTGACCTTTGACCTCTGTCTTTCCATCCAAACCTATATAGTTAAACTAAAATGAATGCATTTAATCAAACCCACTTCATCTTATCAAATTTCTCTGCTTCTGTTGAGAGCCTCTGGTCTAAATGCATCCTTGTCATATTTCAGGTAATGTCGCAGGAATCGTGGCCGGTTCAGTCATTGGAGCTCTGGCGCTGATTGTTATTATAACGACAATCATACTCAGCTCCAGGAAACAGAAAAGGTGCATTACAGTATCTAAAATCTTATGAATGAATCAACTCTATACGCTTTGAATTGACAGATGTGTATTGTTATCATTTTTCTAATTTCAGGAAAGCTGCAAGTGCAAACCTAGAAGTGAAGAGTGAGGCCTTCTAACCACAGGTTGTGCTTCACTGTGGCCTACATGTTCATATCTCCACCTACTGATACCATAACAACTTTATTTGGTACATAAATACCTTCTTATATAATAAAGATGAATATATCATCAGACTGAACAAAGGGAGCAGCAGGTAACACTCCATACCACATCCTCTGTGGCAGAAAAGTATCGTTTGATTTACGTCCAACATGTGTTGCACTTTTTTGTTTTTAACAACACCCAACACTACACAGGACTCTGAGCTAAAAAATACGGATTTAGTTTTAAGAGTAAAGCATATTGCCTCCTGCAACTGTTTGAACGCTCCATTTAAGTCAGGAAGTAAAAATATCCACAGAGCTTTAAGTGTTTGGGCTCCTGATCGTTTTTTTACATCCATGTATTTTGCAGAAAACAGAAGTAACAACTGTAAAGTCAATTTAACTGTGTGTGCATTGTTTGTGTATCGTCCTCAAACGCTGATCAATATTATTTAACTGTTTATTATTCACAATTGTCCGACAATAAAGTTATTCTCATACACTAATACTGTGCAGCTTGAATCTCTTTGTATGACTCACAGAAGCTGTTCCTATTAAAAAGAGACTCCTGTAGTTAATGTAGCATAATACAGATTAAGATTTTTCTTTACAGGACATAAATCAGTATTAGCTATAATCTATACAATTCTTTGGTTTAAAAACAAGGTCATTTGAATTGATCGTGTCTGATTGTATTGTGTATTAACATCCTCAAAACACGATGTCATCCCTGTTATTGTGTTTATCTGTTTACCTGTGACTCATGGGCGCTGATGGAAAAGTTACAGATATTGCCTCATTAATAAATATCATTCCTCTCTGATGGCGAAGAGCTCATAGATTTATTCCTCCGAAGCTCCTTTCATTATTCGGACGACATAACATGAGAATGCCGCAGATGTCAAATTCCTCAGCTCCACTTCACCGCGTCAGTCTCTCAGCCCGTCACTTTGAGCTGGACGTAAACATAACCTATCATCGTCACATCAAATAATTTTACCTATATGTATTCATCCAGTAGTAGCGTTTGTTTGGTCTTAAGTTTTTATTGTTTTACTTCAGTGTTGTGTTTGGAAACAGGGTTTAACTCGGTTGTTTACTGTGTGACTGGATGTACGTGCTGTTCCCTCACATCACACAAAGCTGTGACTCCTATGGACAAAGAGCACCAGTATGTGACAAGACTGTAGAGGCCACCGCTTGAATAAACTGTCCAGAGTCATTCGCCAACAACTTGCCACAGACACTCCAGAGATATAAATACAAATAATTAGCATTTTCCTATCCAGGCTCCAGGGCGACGGAGGAGTTACCTCCCAGCTGAGGACATACCGAGAGCTTCTCATCACCTAGATCCCACTGGCTGCTGGACAAGTGTTAAAATGAGTCAGCCGGGTATATATGCCAAATCAGGCCCCTGCTCACCCAGAGAGTAAAAATACAGCTGCTCTATTGTCCGGTGTCCGGGGTCATCAATCCAGACTTGTTTGTCAGGGTGGAGCTACGGGCTTTTCAGTTTCAACAAACCTCTCATCCGCTCTGAGCTTGTTTTCTGGGACATGGGCGAACAAAACAAGACACTATCCCGTCCCATTTTCAGCCGGGATGTCAGCTGGGAACCGTTCCCAAACTGGACGCAGCCGAACCGCACCTTCAATCAGGATTTTGGCCTCCCTCCTTTCCTGGATCCCGGCGATGTGGACTGGATACACTGGGCAAAGAGGAGGCTGACCACGTTCTCCTGGCCCGACTACACACAGACTCCACTCCTGCCTCCGCTGGGGGGTCACGCAAAGGGCCCAAGACAACTGACGAGTGGGGTGTCGGAGGTTCGCACGGGGCCGGACAGCTGGAAGATTGACCTGGACGTCAACCACTTCTCCCCTGAAGAGATCACAATCACAACCAAGGAGGGCTACCTGCAGATATCAGGTGCTGCCTGTGCTTCTTTTATTGAATCGTGTGATGGAAACTAAGTAAAAGCATCATTTGCAAGTTGTGAATGGACGGATGTGTTTAGCAGTGTTTTTGTATCGTGTTTTTCTTACAATTTGTTTTGTTATTTGAAGGAAATCATGAAGAAAAGCAAGATCAGCATGGATCGGTTTCAAGATGCTTCAACAGGAAATACAAGTCAGTTGAATAAATCTGTATAATTTCACATATCTGGGAGATTTCCATTGCAGTGTGTTGTATCAACAAGAGTGAAAAACACATGATTTTGAGGACTCAGAGGTTTCCTTCCCCTCTTCCAGGCTGCCGCAGGGGGTGGACCTGCAGCACATCAGCTCGTCCCTGTCTGGCGATGGCGTCCTGTCAGTGGAGGCTCCCGTTCCCGGGACGTCCATCAGCGAGCAGCCCAGGGAGCTCGTCATACCCGTTCAGATCCGACAGAGGCAGGACGGAGACAAGTGAGACCAGCCAGCAGAACAAGATGTAGCTCAAGTTGTGTGTAGCGACCTAAGTAGCACTGAATAAAAAGTTTGTTACAGCTTTGTATAGGTGATCTCTATGAGGAACTATCTTCTAATATAATGCACCATCACCACTACAGTAACAAATAAATGCAAACTCATCAATGTAAAAAAAAAGTAACTGATTTTGAGTCTTAGCATGACGGCATTTTCTAATTGAACATGTGTATTAGTGATTTATGCATTTACAGTGTTGCCATGTCCTCTACTGGGCAGAAGAGCTGAATATAGAAATGACTTGGTTTGAGTTTTAATTTGCTTTTAAGGCAGAGAAACACTGGAAAAGCTGCAGTTTTTTAATTTTGATTTTAATAAAATGTTCAATTTCATTAAACAGCTCCTTTCATAAGACTAATATAGAATGTATGTTTCTCATTTCATTTATGATGCATCTATTAGCAGATTAAAAGGTTAGAAGGAACCAGTTCGTTCTGTTTCATTTCATCCATTGCCCCTGAAACCCCTGAAATACTGTTTACCCTGATTTCCTCTTTAGGAGAAGTTCAATGTAGGTTTTAATCAGCTGATAGAGGTTTATCACAAGAAAAAGTAAACAATCAGCTTCCTCCCTGAGAGACACAGAGTCAGTCTGACGAAGACCGAGTCATTCAAAAGTGAACAGTGACATCTAGTGTTTGGAGTATTATATGATAGAAGTTATTGTTCAGCCGTTTTCAGACATGACAAGCGGATCAAGTGTCCTGAATGACATCACAGGGATTAATGTACTAATTTGAATAACCGATGAAAATAAAGAAGGTAAAGTAAAATATTTATTGAACAGAATATAAATACACATACAAATATAACTTATTGTGATTACTTGATTGGTTTCTTGACTATTTACTTACAATCCGACCAGGGGTCAGCTATAAAGAGTGAATTCTCAGTGGTAGTACACTTTGGTCTGCGACAATATCTCTAAGCTGAATAGGGGTTTGTGAAGGTTGTTCTAGTGTGAATTTAAATGTGTCATTTAATACATTAAAGCAAACCTGAACCGCACAACATTGTATCACTGTGACATCTGAAACAATTGTTGTACATCAGTTCTAACAATTGCAGCACAAATAAGAAAAGTAAAAAACAAACTCTTCTGAAGGACATGATTGATACAGGGCTTCTATGGGTTGTTGCTATATGTATAATTTAGTATGTCCCTATAAGTTCTCTTTTTTAATTGACTTGCTATAGTGTCAGCAGTTTGTCGCTAGGTAGTTGCTATAGTATATTTAGTCTCTGGCATTGTAAGGTAGCTACTAGCTGTTATTCGAGGTAGCTAGAGTTGTACTAGGTGGTTGTTAAAGGTTTAGTGTGTAGAATTTAGTGACATCTAGTGGTTACTTTGCATGTTGCAGCTGAATACCCCTCACCTCACCCCCCCCTTCCAAACATGAACCTGTAGTAGCTTCAGTTGTCATCAAAACTCAAAAGGTTTAGTTCGTCCAGTATAAACTACTGTGAAAAAAGATGGCGATATTTAGGTATCTAAATATAAAGGCCCTGTTCCAGGGTAAACTAAATCTAAACTAGATACTTTTCCCCTAAATCTTACACACTGGACCTTTAAGTGTTGCACTATGCAGTACTCCCAGCAGCCACAGGGACGCTATTGAGCTGATATTAATAGTGCTGAACATGATAGCAGAAGTGACGACAGTATACATTTGATAGAGATATATTCAGCACCAGAGAGACTGTATTTGAATATTTGTCTGTTGCCACATGAATCAACAATACAAGTGATAAGCGAGGTAAAAATATTCATGTTATTGGTCTCTGCTTTATTGTTACTGCAAATTAATTGTAATAATAATAATAGTCCACAGCAGACTTTTTTTTTTAATCTGATTGATAGCATGGGTCTTATTTTTCCATTTCTTCCCAAGTTTTTTTTAAAAGTTTAATATTTATTTTTACTCTTAACATTTACATTTATATTTAACATATAGATATATATTTAACCCTTACATTTAGCACTTACATATATCTTTAATATTTAAATTTACATTTAGCATTTATATTTAACAGAGATGTATATTCAATATTTAAATTCAACATTTACATTTAACATTTAGATACTTCTTAAACATGTATATTATACATTTAACATTCAGATATATATTTAAAATTTACCTGTATGGTTGACATTTATATTTAAATTTAACATTTGCAAACACTTAAATGTATAGTGTGAGATAAGATATTTTATAATTTTTTGCTTAACATTGTTCTCAGAAAATGCACTGAAGGATTTTGTGACAGTTGAAATCTCTTTTTTAATCTGCCATTGCTCAAATGTGTTTAAACTGGGAAACTAAGATGATCTTTTACAATCAACATATATATAAAAAGGTGAAATTGTATCTCCCACATTCACACCTGATTACTGACGGGTGTTCTTCCTGCGACCTGGGATGTAGAAGTTTGGTCCTGATGAGGTGGGGGGGGCTGTAGTATTGCGGTGTCTCTTTAAAGGAAGGGGGAGTGTAGCAGGGGACAGAGGACCGAGATGAATAGAAGGCACCAGAACCACCTACCATGACCAAGTGCGCTGTGAATGTAGGACAGAAATTCGAGTGGAACACAAGCGGATCGTCGGGCGACAGATTCGGGGAAATCAAACCATGTTGGGATGCGCGTCGCCGCCTGACTCCAGCGTTTTCACCCGCGGCACCACATGCGATCATGGGCGCACAGGAGAAGTCTTTATCCTCCCAAACATTTCTTGCGTTTTGAGGCGGAAGAGAAGAGTGGCAGCAGAACACGTCCCCGTGCTCTCCGATTATCAATGGTAGGCATTGCATAATTCACCCTTATCCACCGGAGCCATTTGGTTCCTCCTCTGTGGGAAGAGAGGGGGGGACGCCAGAAAGCAAAAAAAAAAAAAAAAAAAGAAAGAAAAGAAAAACCCGACTCCATCCTGTGGCTGCCTCTTTTTTTTTGGTGCTGCCTTGCACAATTGTTTGGCAATGCCCTCTTCTCTCTTAGGAAGGACTTGCGGACAGTAGCCGGGGGGAATGATGCATTTGACGCTGGATGTGTGCTGCATTCAGGGACATTCGCCAGTGATCGCGGCTCAGGCAGGAACAGCGAGTGCGGAGGGCCTGGGAAGCACCCAGCCCCACGATCTCCCCCTTTTCCTCCCCCCCTGCAGGACCATGCTTGCGTGAGGGATGAGGCTGTGCACGGGGACACCAGGCCAGAGCTGCGGCCTACTTCTCACAAGAGCCGGTCTCCCGACTGCAAGACCCGTGAACACATCGCCACCACCACCATCAAATCAGCATCTTTGGTACGCAGCTCCCCTCTCCCTGCATGGGAAATAGGGCTACGTGTGCGGGTGCACGCGGACGGGGTGCGCGCGCCCGTGTGTGTGTGAGCGAGTGTGTGCGTGCGTGCGTGCTTGTGTGCGTACCATTTGGGGGGTGGTGGTGGTATAGGGGGTGAGGTGGATGAGGGGAGGGAAGGGGGTGTCTGTGTTCTCAGCTGTACATCTGTAGTCATGGCAACCGTATCCTGTTAATGGATGTCATTTTTCCATCCTCAGCTTCCCTCTCTCTCTCTGCCTCTGCCTTTATGCATTCGTACGTACGTCCATGTGCAGATCGCTGCTCGCCGCCTGCCGCTAATGGGATTTAGTTTGTGTCAGAGAGGTGTTGAAAGGTGCTTCTCCACACGTCGTCTCAGGTGGTCGGGTCACGGATCCCGACGTTTGAAATGGTGTGGATAGTCCTTGCTGATTGGGAAGCACACTGTGCAGAGTACTTGACTCATTGGTGTATAATTTTGAATGGGATCTAATAAACTTTATTTACATGGCACCTCTCACAACAGTCACAAGGTGTTTGGCAAGTTCAAATTGGAGGCAAACCAGGAAATGGATAAAAAAGCTAACAATAAGAAACAGTTTTAAAAGCAACATACAGAAATGGAGAAAAGGTTACAGATGAGAAAAGAGGAAAAACGAGAGGTTGCCAGAAAAGAGCCGGTCACCTCTGGAGGTCACGTGAGGTGTCAAAAAAAATGTACCTGGGTGCAAGTCCAGAACGGTCCTTCAAAGTCTGCAGTCAAATCTTAAAACTATTCTGAAATTTCCTGGAGGCCAATGAAGAGAAGCTAGAGTCGGAGTAGTATTCTCTGTTTCAGCAGATTTGGTGAGGAGTCTGGACGAGCTGTAGTTTATGTGGACTCAGGTGCAGGTGAAGAGGGAATTTCAATAATCCAAACCAGAGGGAATGAAGGCATGAATGGCAAATCTTTAAAATTCCTCTAGATCCAAACTTTGAAAGTTTCCTGAGCTGCAGAAACATGACAGGGCGACTATATTTGTTGTTAATGGGATTGAAGCAGTAGATCTTTTTTTATATTGATTACACTATAACCTTAATTCACCTTTTAGAGTCTTCGGTTATCGTGGATGTGTAGTAATCCTTTGACTCATTACTTTTCTTTGAAAGAGCTCTTCTTTCCTCTGTGGTGCATGTGGTCTGTTTTTAGGCCGCAGCCTCTGACTTACCAGCTGTCCCTCTTCCTTCCTCCCCCCCCCCATGTCTCCTCCATGGCAGTTGTGTCTCTCTGCCTGCTCTGTGTCTTTTACTTCCCGCCTCCTGTGTTCCTCTGTCTAGGTCATCAGGTAGATCCAGGAGCATGAGCAGGACTTTGAGCTGCGGGAGCAGATGTCTGGGTATAAGCGCATGCGGCGGCAGCACCAGAAGCAGCTGATCGCCCTGGAGAACAGGCTAAAGGCCGAGATGGATGAGCATAGGCTCCGGCTGCAGAAGGAACTAGAGACACATGCGAACAACACTTACATTGAGCTGGAGAGACTGGCCAAGCGGCACGCTGCTCAAACGGACAAAGAGGTACAGCCCTCTGGGTGTTTCTTGTGAATGAGGTGGAAACTACACAGTGATTCAGTTTGAGCTAAAAACAATGGTTGTCAAAGCATTTTGGGTGAAACACTTTTTTAAATGTCTCCTCACAGATGAAGTCAGTTGCATCAGAAGAGCGGAGGATCCAGCAACAGATTGTTGCTCAGCAGAAGAGGGAGCTGACGTCTTTCTTAGACAGCCAGAAGAAGGAGTACAGGCTTTGCAAAGACAAGATCAAAGAAGTAAATATCCAGAACAAAGTGTATCAACCTACTCGTCAGACACACGTTCTCGGAGGATTTAATTGAGCTTTGTTTGTGTCGTCTCTGTGTATCTGTGCTTCTGTTTCCGTTAAGGAGATGAGTGAAGACCCTTGCACACCCAAGGAGGAGAAGCAGGAGCGTCTGTCCAGGCACAAAGAAACAATGCAGCGCTCTCAGGCAGAGGAGGAAGCTCACCTGCTGGCCCAGCAGAGGCTGGTCTACGACCGGAGCTGCAGGGCCCTCAAACGCCGGAGTGTGTACAGGAAGCAGGAGTTTGAACAGGAGCAGCTGAGAGAGGTAGTGAGACTTCATGACATTAGAGTCAATCACAATTTTAGTATGGTTATTGGTGTTTTGAGGAGGTGTGTGGACATTCAAAGAAAAATGACCATTAAATAGTAGCAAACCTACAAATCCTCTCAATTTGATGGACGCCGATTATTCCCTCTGACATTGCAGCTATTTTTAAGAATGGAATTATCGTGTCTTATCAGCAGTAGAGTCTTGACGAAGTCGGTGTTTGAAGAGAGGAGACCGCAGACCCATTACTTACATGTATACAATGTTTATTACAAGAAGTTCACAGGTCAGGACGAGCTCTAGAGACTCGGAGACATCACACTGCCAAATGGTGAAAATCTGACTTGCCTCTTGCAAGACAACGAGTTTTATTCGTGGAGGTGGGACCCCATGGGGAGCTGGGATCCCAACACTAGAGATAACATGACATCACAAAACCGGGCCTTTTACCTAAATAAGGACATGTTTAGTATCTTGTACTGCAAGTCTTCATTTTACAGTTCAAAAGAGTATTCTCTGGGGGAGAGCGCTAAAGAATAACACCTGGGATAGTGTTCAAAAGAGTCTGAGAATTTGAGAATCAACACGCCTAAGATGTTAACATTTCATTATGTTTTATAACTATGCTAGATAGATCTATTAGCTAAGCTAAATATACTACAGAATCTAATAGTGCATACCAAAAACCAGCATGTGAAATTAAAAGGAGAGGACACTAAAATGATGATGCTCCAATGAAGTCTTAAGATTTCGAGGTAAAGAATCTAATGACTCAACTTCTTGTTCCAGGAGCTGAACAAGAAGAGGACCCAGAAGGAGATGGAGCATGCCCTGATGATCCGGCAGGACGAGTCCACACAGGACCTGGAGCGCAGGCAGCTGCAGATGCTGCAGAAGCTGCGCATCGAACTCATGCGGCTGCAGCATCAGACGGAGCTGGAGAACCAGGAGGAGTACAACGGGCGGCGGCAGAGGGAGCTGCACAGGAAACACAGTCTGGAGCAGCGGCAGCAGCCCAGAAACCTCAAGGTGCCTGAAGAGGTTTCTTTACCAGTGTTTTGAGTTATTTAGTTGATATCCGGTTAGCTTCATGCCAACACAGGCTTGATTATAAAAGGAGCAGGACATGGTTCATGACAAAAGGATTAGATATTAGGTTTAAAGTGGATGCTCAGCGGGTACTGTACATCTGCCCTGCACGTCTCCCATTGGTTAATGAACCTTGTATCTTATTCTAAAGTTCCAAATAGAAAACTATTCTTTCTAACTAAGTTGTCATGAGAACTGAATTTTTCCAAATGTGAATACTTTCACCTTCTCTACCTACCAATTGACAATAGCAGCTGCACAGTGGAGAGTTGAAAGCTCATCTGTGCAAACTAAAATATTCAAGGTCACTGCAAACAAATCAATTAAATGAATTAATTATTATTACAATACCACTTCAAAAGTATTCGCTCCACATTGAGAGGTAGATTCAGTGTGGAACTAATTAAATCAGTCAAATTAAGAGACACATTGAACAAATATTGTCACATCATGTAATCAGTTGCACTTTCCCATATTTTGATGAGTTTAGTTTAATTGTGTTCAACCATCTGAATGTATAACATGAAAGAACAGGACACTAAACTGCTTTCTGTCTCCCTCTGCAGGCGCTGGAGATGCAGATCAAGAAACAGTTCCAGGACACGTGCAAGGTGCAGAACAAGCAGTACAAAGCT
The DNA here is from genome assembly GCF_963576545.1 of Limanda limanda. NCBI lineage: Eukaryota > Metazoa > Chordata > Actinopteri > Pleuronectiformes > Pleuronectidae > Limanda > Limanda limanda. The sequence continues at coordinate 34,748,086 of NC_083636.1, read as the reverse complement.
CTTCGGAACCATCAGCTGGAGGTTTCCCCCAAGGGCGACCACAAGAACATCCTGAGATGCCTGAAAGAGGAGCAGACGCGCAAGCTGGCGATACTGGCCGAACAGTACGAGCAGAGCATCAACGAGATGATGGCGTCACAAGCGGTACGAGGGTCCTGAAGCCTCTTGTCTTGAGTTGCAAACGTGGACCTCAATCATCATCATTTGTATGTCGCATATTCATCACGACCACCCTATGTGCATCAGTTGTTTCCCGCTTCATCGTGAATCTGATAATCAAAAGTGCTGTCAACAGTTTTGCCGTAATCTTGTGGCCCGGCTTCAGCTCGCGGCTGATACCATTGTGACCGCCTGTGTCTCGCTGCGTCTCTAGATGCGACTGGATGAGGAGCAGGAAGCAGAGTGTGAAGCTCTGAAGCAGCAGCTGAAGCAGGAGATGGAGCTGCTGGACGCCTACCAGAGAAAAACCCAGTCGCAGATGGAGGCCCAACACGAGCGGGAGCAGCAGAAACTGGAGCAGAAGGTCTCCATACGCAGAGCGCACCTTGAACAGAAGGTAGGTTTGAGATGGACACCGTTCTGAAACACCAAGCTGTATAACAGAATGACCTCAGCATAGGTAGCAGATAGATACATGTGCAGAAGGAGATTTATTGATCCTGTGGTGGCAAGTTGAAGAAGATTTTAATGGCCCCTAGAGGCTGCAGTGTTCATTACAACCCCAGAAATAAAAGTCCCCACAAACTCACAACTTTACTCGTCTGAGTACCAGTAGGTTCCAGTTATATCTAACCTGGATATGTTTTGGCTGACATTGGTGGTTTGCTGGAATACCTGCTGATTACATCTGTCCATTGTGTAAAATGTTGTGTGCAAAGCTTCATTTTGTTTGTCCTAAAGGTGACAGTGCAGAAAAAAAAAAGAAGTCAAAGAGCACAAAAAAATGAATAGGGAACATCCTCCAGGGGGCGTGAGCAAGCAAACAAAGAGTATCAACTAATTGGAAAGATTGGTACAAGCTGAAAATGTCAGACTGAGGTGGCTAACAATGCTTTTTTACTTTTGATGACTCAAAGTGCTCTACCCATTCACACACATATCCATGCAGTGCAGCTATGGGCAGGACCTCTCTATGAGAACAGCACAACCATCAGGGGCAAGTTGGGGTTCAGTATCTTACCCAAGGACATGTTGGCGAGCGGAATGGGGGAGGACTAGGATCGAACCGCCGTCCTTCTGGTTAGGGGACAACCCACTCTAACCTCTGAGCCACAGGTTTCCAAGAGGGGTTTATTGATTAATTAAGTGTGTTTGGGTTATAAAGCTCAACTAATGCACAGGGAGACATCCTTAAATTTCTTGTTAGGTGTGACCAACAGAACCAAAATAAAACGTTTCAATTTACTATCAGATAAAAGTATCAAATATTCAAATAAGAGAAACTCTATGTGAAGACTCTGTAATGTCTGACAATTTGTATGTTGAGTGACATATCCTGACTTAACATTTCAGCTGTAGAGGTTGGGGGGTGCTAAAGGTCAGGAGAACTATTACCGACTGTTTAAGTTTAATTCCTTACAGAACCATGAAAATCCACAATAATTATCATGGTAACCCGTATGATTTCTTATGTTAAAGTCACTGGCTACAGTACAGACATGCCAGTGGAAGAAACCATAAACTGTAAAATAAAAGCTGTTATCTCGCGCCAATTGCATCAATAGGAGCCGGAGTTTTCACGGTAGCAAACAGAGGATGAAGCCGTGAGGTCAAAATTAATTTGACATCTATTTAGATTTCTTCAGTTTAGTCTGTGTCCTATCCACTAACATGGAGGAGACAGTGTTTATGACCTATACTGCCGCCAGCCACTAGGGTGTGATCAAGGCGCTTTGGGCTTCACTGTTGGAAAGCCGTCATGTGTTCCGTGTTAATATGCAGGCTATGGGCGAAAACACAAGTCAAATTTCCATATCATGAAATATCTGCCGTGATATTTTTGGCTTTGCAGATTGAGGAGGAACTGGCCGCACTTCAGAAGGAACGCACCGAGAGGATCAAGCACTTGTTGGAACGTCAGGACAGAGAAATGAACACCTTTGACTCAGAGAGTAGAAGTCTCGGCTTCGGAAGCCTGGGATCTCTGGACTTCGCCAAAGAAGACAACAGATGAAAGTGGACTTATCTCTGGAGGAGAACATATCCACGCCCCCTTTTCACGTCCACCCCCCCGCTTGTCGCGCCCCCCCCCCCCCCCCCCCCACGGTGACGAAGCTGGATAACTTTCTCTTATTGCTTTTCTTCTCTCGCAGATATTGCATCTTTGAATCGAGGTGTCTCGTGCAATGAGAACTTCTTTTGTGAAACTTGAAGGGGGAAAGTAAAACAAAAGAAGCAGCAACAACAACAACAACAACAACAACAACATGTCAATAAAAATCAAACCTAGTCAGTGTAACTCAAAACCTACGTGTTCAAAACAAAACAACAGACTCTTTTTTCTTTTGGTTTTCCTCCATGCCATTTCCTCCTTTTGGTATGAAATGAATAAATCAGGAAATTTTAGTAAAATGGGCACTTTGATATGTTTAAGTAGAAACCCATCATGTTCATATGATGCTAAATGTGTGTGTTACATGGAGGGACATTGTGGAATGTGAGCTGCGGACTCCCCCGTGGTGTTAAGCTGCTTTGTCTTATAATTTACAAGTTTATTTTTCTTTGTTTTATTTATTTTATGCTCTGAATGTGGATAATATTACTGTATGGGGTCACTGGATAAAGTCAGAGTTTATTCATTGTTTATTTTTTTTACATTTTCTTCGGTCATACTTCCATATTGTGCTTATGCATACAGTATACTGTGGTCCCTCACTTTTCTAGGCAACGGTTTTTCATTTGATATGTAGGATCGATTGGCATCAGCTTGATCAGCCCGTTTCTCTTTATCACAATTCAAGATCCCACTTGGTAAAACTGCTTATTATTGCATGCACTTTAAGGACAAATTCAGGTTGTGAAGTGAAGCATGAATCTGTCAGAGATTTTAGCTGTTTGTATATAAAAGTGGTCATAGCATTTTTTTTAATTTTAGTTTTAGTTTAAAGCCTATGGTTACTGGACATGAGCTCCATATTTGATATGATAATTTCACAAATGCCTTTATTTAAGTTGTGCCTGAAGCAGATTTTAGTTTTTTTGTGTTTCTCTATGTTTTATTTCCTGAGGCCGGCACCATTTTTTTGTTTTGGTTTCATCTAAACTTGTGAATCATTTAATGTTCACTAATCAAAGTTCTTGTAAAGGAAAAATGGTGAGAATTGTGCTGTATAACTTTTGATATCAATATTTGTACATGAGAATAATAGCTAGGACACACAGAGACACTGGTCTATTACCGATAGCAGAGCTTAACGATAAAGGTTTTTGCTTCGTTTTTGTTTTGTAACATGGAGATACGGTCAAACAATAGCTCAGTATATTGCTAAGTGGAAATCACTAGACTCTCAGATTGTATAAATGCTGGTGAATGGAACCACAGACTTCTTGTAATATCATTCCGATTGATCTTTTATCGATCAGCGGTTCTAGAAAAAGGAAAAAAAATACACAACACTTGAATCGAGATTGCATTTGAGTAATTTGTGTCTAATGATCAGATTTACATATTTTTTTTGCCATGTTCATTAAGGTCATTGAACAGGTTGCACAATGTTTCCATTTATACCGAATGGGACGAGAATTGTTTGGTGCTTAATTTCTAATACCACATTTAGCCTTGTAGTTTTGTGTCTTGGAGAGAGACGATTGATTTTTACAAAATGTGAACATGAAGCATTTTGAAGCCCCTCCCCCTCCCCCCTCCCCGAGTCAAAACACTACTAAGTTTTTTCAGACACTCATGACATATTTAGAGTACCCCATGCAGTGAAACCCTCTAAAAATGAAGTATATGTATGAAAAAATAAATACTATTTTATCACGGGTCAGTTTTTTGAAACATTGTTTAACTAACGTTGTGGTCTTGAATTGCAACCCTGTTATGTTTGGACAGGCATTTCCTGTTTCTTTTGATTTCGTAGCCGCGGCTTGTATTGATGTTCAGTCGTGTTCCCCACACGATGAAAGGCGGAAGACGTCCCCTGAATTAACACAGTATTTTAAACAGAGGAATATATTGAGTATCATTTCTGATGGAAATTGAAAAAATTTACAGACAGAAATCTAATTTCTGAACTTGTTGTGTTTGACCAGAATGTGTTGATGAAGTTGAATGGCTCCTCGAGATTTTTCAGCCTTTTACATTTTCATAAAAAGTTTTTTGAAATTTGATGAAAAAGTTTCTCATATGCAGTAAGGCCTTTTTGTCTGGTCAGATATGAACTGAAGCCTTGTGGACAAAGCCGTTCCAGTGAGAAAATAAATAAAGTGCTACTGGGCGGCTGGAGTAAGGTTTGTCTTGGGAACAGTGATGAACCTTAACAGTTTGTGTGAATTTTAAGTTGATAGAAAGATGTATTTAGTTAGAATAAAAGGGGACTTTCCTGATCAACCGTTTCCTGTGCAGATAAAAGACAAAATAAAAGAGATTCTGTTGAAAAAAACGAAAAAGAAAGTCTCAGTCGACATCCTGCATCTTATGACATTGCATTTCATATCGTCTGTGGTTGAGTTTCCTTGTAATGCTTTGTTGTGCGGTTGAGGACTTGTTACTTTTGCTTTTCTTTGGTGCCACATCACCACCATGACCCACATTGTGTCAAACACTTTTCATTTTAAGTCACCGTAGATCTACAGGCAACTGCAGGTCAAAGACGACTTGTGAAAACCCAAACTTTGAAAAGGGAACAGGAGGTGAGAGGGAAGTTAAACAGCGCAGGCCTGGGCTGGGTTTTATAGGCCGCTTATAAGTTTCGGGTAAACTTGATTCTTGCTTGATTTAGGTGTTGATTGGTGTCTTTTTTTGGGGCACGTCTGCTGGCAGGAATCCGGCAGTAGTTTCCTTGAACCGTCGACGTCTGCGGCTCCCTCTGCAGCAGTTGCCTGCCTCACCACAACCCCCCTATTATCCCCTGGGGCAAGTGGAAAGCCCCGAGGGCAGCAGAGAAGGTGGTTTTGCCTTCACCTGAAGTAGTGCTGACAGGGTTGTGGTGTGTCGAGTTCCCCTTGGCTTTTCTCAAGCAGTAGTGGTTTTTGATAACAATACAGCGTAGAGTGTGGAAGCTTGAAATGACTGTCGTTAAAAAAAATTAAAAAAAAGGAGATCATGTCAGTGAGCTGAGGCATTGACCTCTCACCAACCCTGTGATGCAGACGGCTGACTAAACACATCATAGCGTGTCTCCAAGCAGAAGTGACCTCAATTCCTAGAGGTGAGTGTTAGTGAGACAACACATGAAAAACCCCAGTTTATCTTCATATTTTTCACTCCTCCAAATATTCACTGGAACTGAGGAAGCAGCACCTCATGATGTCAGGATGAAATCATCCCCTGAGTTACATGAGCTCAGTCGGACCGAAGCTTCAGCGTAGTGAAGCTGACATGCTGCATGCTGGAGTGACGCAGTCCCGCCCCTTTACGCACATGTAAAAGTTTCTGATTGAGAAATGCGCTTCCTGTGACCTCGCAAGCTTCCTGCACTGTGCCCGCATGAGAATATTGCTGCAAAATCACGAGCACTGATTCAATTTAAGTTGTACAAAATACAGTTATATTGATAAATGTTCACCTAAGGCAGTAAAAGTGGATGAAAATA